>NC_056727.1:1071420595-1071485595 GCF_019279795.1 Protopterus annectens
TGGACTCCCCATTCTATCTTCCGGGGTCCTGTCAGTGAGCCAGATGATTATTCGCCAGGGGGCATAAGGTTTGTACCTAACCTCTTGAGTTTGTCAACAATGTCCAAGTGTGGTATTGTGTCAAATATCTCGGTCAAGTCAAAGTAGGCAGTGTGAACCATTCTGCCCTCACACATTGCTTTGATGACCTTCTCAAAGAAGTCCACCAGGCTGAGTAGGCATGACCTGCCCTTGATGAAACCAAATTGTTGCTTAGAAAGATTGCTTTCAAGTGTCTCAGCATAGGTAATCTAAGTGTGTGTTGAGGGCATGATTTTGACAACCTGATGTACCCTTGTATGTAAGGGATTAGCCTCCAGTGTCATTGTGTAAGTACACCTCTCACATACTGTGTCTGTTTCTTTAAGGATTAAGTGGTTGTCAGTAAACATGAGACAACTGCTACATTGTCTCAAGATGCCCATATCCACCAAGTTGGCTATGGAGAATATAGGAAGCTGCATATCTATATTGTCTGGTCCTTTGATTTGTAGCTACAAGGGTGGTGTATAGGAGTTAGAAGGCTATTAAGGGTGCTTTGTTGGTGCAGACTAATAAGGTTGCTTTAGCGGGGACAGATTATGCTAAACAGTACTAAATTCTCATTGTCATAGTTCCTAAATTTATAGGTAAATACTAGGCTAGCTGCACTTGTGGGTCATTTTAAGCCTACCTAATTTCCCTCAAAGGTGAGAATCAAACCCTGTACTTTGCATCTGTGAGATAAACACTTTAACCATTATGCCAGCGCTCAATCTCATTATTTATTAAGTGTAATCAACCACCTTTTCTCCCCAAATCACTAGTATTAGTATTAGTATTATTTTTAGTATTACTGTTAGTATTAGTATTAATATCAGTATCAGTATCAGTATTAGTATTAGCATCAGTATCAGTATCAGTATTAGTATTAGTGTCAGTATCAGTATTAGTATCAGTATTAATATCAGTATTAGTATTAGTATTAGTATTAGTATTAGTATTAGTATTAGTATTAGTCTTAGTCTTAGTCTTAGTATTAGTATTGGGAAGGAGAAAGTTTTTATCCAAAATCAGGGATGTGCCTAAAGATCAGGGACAGTTCTCAGGTATGTTGATTCTTTATAATTCTTTACACCCTACTTGCTAAGCTTTGCTGCCACTGCATCTATAATATGTTGCAGGGGGTTGCCATAATGTTTAAGGTGTTTACTTCACAAACATAAAATACAGGGTTTGATCCTCACCTTTGAGAGAAATTGACTAGGCTTAACATGTCCCACAAGGGCAGCTAGCCTAGTACTTACCTGTATTGTTTTCTTTAAGCATACATTCCCCACAGGGGGTTAAAACAAAACTGTAATAAACAGAAATCATGCAACAGACAGAAATCATTACATTGCAAACTTCTGAACTCCCATTAACAGCAACATGACTTCCTATGTGTTCTATAAAGTGATAACCTGGCAACATTTCAAGCCCCCATAAACCCTGAGAACACTGCTGTCTATGCAGAGCTATTCACAAAAAACATATACAAGCATGTTAATAGCTGCATAGAGGCAGATGTACCCACAAGGAAGAAGTTCAGAACTAACTCAAAAAACAAGCCACCCTGGGGGAATCACAAAATCAATAGGCCGTATAACATAAGGAATAAATTAATCGCAAAACACAGGTGGTGCAGCACCCAGCAGGATTAAAGCACTCTGGTTATACTAAACAAACAGCTCAGGACAAATAAAGTCTACCAAAGCCAAATTTGAGGTAAATTTAGCCTCCCAGGCCAAGGACAACCACAAGGCATTCTTTTGCTATGTCTGAAACCTCAAAGGCAATACACAATTGTGTGCAGAGCTCATTGTAAATGGAGCCACCTATACTGAGCCAGAAGATATAGCAAACCTACTGGCCAACAAATTCAGCTCCAACTTTACCCCTGTCTCCCCCTCAATCTTCCCTCAGGAAGTACCAACAAATATAACTCCCCCTACTATCACTATTGAACAGGTCCTTAATACTCTCTGTAAGGCCAAGAACACTGCATCAATGGGCCCAGAAGATATCCCAGGATACCTTCTAAATAGCATGAAACATGACCTATCAGGCCCTCTGAAATTGCTATTTAACTGTAGCCTCCAAAGAGGCTCCTTGCTTCATTAATGGAGAACCAGCAACAGTCATCACTCTGCACAAAGGTGGGCTATCTACAGACCCATAAGTCCCACTAGTCCTCTATGCAAAGCCATGGAAAGAATTATCATGCAAATGATCAATAATGATATAGTAAACCTTCAGACACTGGACCCAACCCAGTTTGGTTTCATCAAGGGCAGATCATGTCTACTCAACCTGGTGGACTTCTTTTAGAAAGTAGCCAAAGCAATGGATGAAGGAAGAATGGTTCACACTGCTTACCTTGATCTGGCCAATACATTTGACACAATTCCGCACTTGGGAATTGCTGACAAACTCAAGAGGTTAGGTACCATCTCATATGTCACCTGGTGGATAGCCAACTGGCTGACAGACTGGACCAAGGAAGTCAGAATTGGGGAGTCCACCTCTACAAAGAGGCCAGTCCCAAGTGGAGTCCCTCAGGGATCAGTCCTTGGGCTGCTCCTTTTTGGCATTCACTTCTCCGAAGTCAATGCCAATGTCAGTAGTCTGTGGCTGACTAAATCTGCAGATGATTGCAAATTAGGAGGAGGTGCCATTGAATCCCACACTGACACAAATGTTCTCCAGGAGGGGCTGACACAGACAAACAACTGGTGTCAGAGCCATGGACTAAAACTAAATGCCAAGAAATGCATAATACTATCCTTTGCGAATTCATCCACCCCTGGTAACGATCATATTGCCAGCACATCTCTTAGAGTTGACCCGGTAGTCAAAGACTCAGGGACACACATAAACAGTAATTTAGCTTTTGACCATCATGTGTCTAGTGTGGAGGTTGGCATAATGGTCATAGTGTTTACCTTATAGATACAAGGTGCATGATTTGATTCTCACATGGGGTAACTGGTTAATCTTAAAATGTCCCACAAGGCCACTTAGCCCAGTACTAATCTATGAACAGCGGTGAGGAAATCATTCTGTATTGCAAAACTTATAAACAAAGGTATGGCATCTAGGGCCAAGGAAGTCATTTTTCCACTGTATTTGGCATTCATCAGACCTATTGTTGAGTACAATGCCCCTTTGGTATGTACCTAACAAGACATATCCAACGTTTGGAATGTCCACAGAGGTTCTTACCTAAAAGAATACAGGGTGTAAGTAAAATGTCCTATGCAGACTACCTCAAGGCCTTATCCCTGTGTTCTGTCTCCTACAGGCTGTTGAGGGGAGATCTATGCCTAGCATACAGGACATTATCAGACCCCACTCCTTTGGATCTCCTGCATATCTACAAAACAAGCAGCACTAGAATTACCTGTTCTAAAGACTTAAACCTTGCCTCCGATATAAAATAGGACCTGCTGGAGAGACAGGTATGTATCCCAGGGACTACCTCATCTGTGGAGCAGGCTCCCCATCCATGTGAAGCAGAGTTCCTCTGTAACCCAATCCAAGTGTAACTTTGACAACTGGATGGGGAACAGGAAATTCATCACTGGCTTGGCACCTGTGTCTGCAATGGACACAGGCAACCTGTAAATGGTCCATTTCTCAGGCACCTGCTTGTAAATGTTTCAGTTAAAAATCCCCTGCTTACACTTATCAAGGGAACCAGAACTTGTCAGAGATATGGGATGCATGGCTAATCTTAAAAAGGTCATTGTGGTCATTAGCCTAGTAAACAAACATGAGCCTATGTACCTATTAAGTACCATAAATTACATAAATTAAATTACAAACAGAAACACAGTGATTGAGAATGCATATAGCAAAACTGCTTTTATGTAATATGTAGAAGAAAACATTCTACGTGTATTTGCCTTGCCTTCTTACATTATTATCATACATGCTCTGGTACGTTGAACATAAAAGTCCAAACTTTATGTGACTTAACTATGTTTAATAAAAATACAAATTTCACAGAAACAAAGGCAAAACTGAACACCCAAGCTCAGTACATTATTTAGATTAACTTTCCAGATACACACAGAAAGACTGATTTAAACCCTTCAGGAGTAGCATTGTGTTACATGGTGAGATTCAGAGGGAGTGCTAAGGGTGCATGCTATACCCCTCCTAAGAGTTCTAATATTAAAAATTAATCTGCCAATAAATCTGAAATAGATTTGAATTAGCCTTTTTCATATTATAGCTTCATCTGAAAATTACTCTTACAATAAGGCTGTTTTGTCATTGCCAACTTTTTTTGATTGTGAAAGGAGTCAGTCTGGAGGTGTGGAATGCAGTCATTATGACAATTAGCAGATAATTAGTTAAAGCTTTGTACGTTGCCTCTCCTCAGAAGAAATGTTGAAATTAGCACAAGCCTCCAATTTGTGACAGTAAAACAAAAACATGTTTCCAAAGCTGATTGCAACCTCCTCAGGGAAGGCATAAACAGCTTCACAGCCCCCTCCACAGAAACTGGCACATATGTCCAAACTTACACCAAAGTACTATATGAGCATTTATACAGCTGCATGGAATCAGGAATACCAAACAAGACAAAATCCTCCTCCTCAAGGAAGATGTAAACCTGTCTGGTCGACATCTATAATAAATAAACTCTATAATAAAAGGAAAAAAAATGCTGTCTAGGAGCAAGAAGGAGCTGGTGTCTAATTGGAAGCAATCTATCCTTAGCCTGAACAAGCAAATAAGAGCAGTAGTGAAATCCTCCAAAGCAAACTTCGAGTCCAAACTGGATATATCCACTAAAGACAATGATAAGGCTTTCTTCACATATGTCCGCAATCTCAAGGGAAGCACCCAGATCTGTTCAGAACTGGTGGTCAAGGACACCACATACACAAATGCTGTAGATATAGCTAACCTGCTGGCAGACAGGTTCAGTGAAGACTTCACAGGTCTGCCCCCCCCCATCAATAAAACAGGACATCCCCAGTACCTGCCCCCCCTCCCCTTATCTCTAGGGAGCAAGTCATCACTGCCCTTTCAAAGACAAAAAATACAGCCTTCAGGGGACCCGATAATATCCCAGGCTGCATCCTACACAAACTCAGACAGGAACTTGCAGCACCATTAGGCATCCTATTCAACTAAAGCTTGAGTATTGGCTTCATCCCAGCTGAGTGGAGGACAGCTACTTTCACCCCTTTGCACAAAGGTGGAGCATCCACCGATCCAGGAAATTATAGACCCTTCAGCCTAACTAGTCTGATCTGCAAGGCCATGGAGCAGATTATCATGGACTTCATTAATAAGGACATTGGCATCTTCAAGAAACTTGATCCCACACAGTTTGGTTTTGTTAAGGGGAGGGCATGTCTGTTACATTTGGTCGACTTCTTTGAGACAGTCACCAAGGCCATAGGCGCGGGTAAGACAGTGCACACTGCCTACCTTGACCTGGCCAAGGCCTTTGATGCTATTCCCTACTCAAGTATAATAGATAAACTCTCTCTACTAGCCATCAATCCATATATTACCAGATGGGTAGCAAACTGGCTCACTGATAGAACCCACCTAGGCAAAATACGGGAAGTAAACAAAGTCAAATTCACTCTTCAAGCGACAAAACTTCCAAACTTCCAAACAGAAATCGTTATCTTTATATATTCCCTCATCCCCATAGTTTTATTCAATTAACAAACTACAAAATATTCACAGACACCAAAATGAACATCACTCCATATATAGGAATTAGTAAAAGGTAAATACCGAATAAAAAACATTTCTAGAGTGTATTACATGAGTCCCTTCTCAAGATAACACCACCAACAATTGTTGTGGAATCACTCAATATAACAACATAAAGACATTTTCACATTTTACTAACGCTAATCATGTGTATAAAAGTAAGCCAACACTTACTACTCTAAAATCATCAAACCTTAAAAATGCAACAAACAGTGCTGTATCAAAAATCAAATCAGGCATTTGAAACTTCGAAACTCGAGGCTCTGTAGTGGAAGATTCCAATATAATACAACTGTATTGAAGTTAACTAACATTAAAATTAAAATTTAAAATTTAATTCTTCCTGCTAAAAAATCACATTCAGGATACAGACGGTTGATTTACGAAATGTATTATGGATGTAGACACCATACATTCAAATGCACTACTCCTGTTGAAAAACCTAAAATAGGACGGACTACTCCAGGAACCGAATGTAAAAAATATATATTTCAACGGAACCAAATACAGCTCACATGCTCTAAATACTCTAAATACAAATGTATACAGGCGTTGCAGGCATTAACATAGCCTAAACTTACTCCAACCTCGCACTCTTAAAACTTGGACATGTTATAGACCAAAAACGGTATTGTCAGTCTCTGTAACACCACATCTAACTGTGCAGTAAGTCTCTAGAGGTGCTATAACCCAGTATCTGAACTTTAAAAAGATGAAGCTCGACCACAGCTCTATTATGTATGAACATGAAAATCTAAAAAGGGAAAAAGGAGGAAAGGGGAGAAAAAGAGAAAAAAGGGAAAATGAAAAAGAAAATGAAAAAGAAGGGGAGGATAATGTCCAGGAAAAAAGGTAAGAATGAAAGAAAGGAGAAGAAATAATGAAAGAAAGGAGAAGAAATAATAGAAAGAAGAGAGGAAGGATGGGAACAGGGAAAAAGGGGAAAAATAGAGGGAACAGGATGGACAAAGAAAGGGATGGAACCAGAGGAAAAGATGAGAGAAGGAATCTGAGGGTACATATTCCTAAGGTACAAAAGTGGAAGACTGGTTATGAACACACTACAGGGGTGCTCTATGGATCCTGCTATTTAGGTACAAATAATCTCCTTTTCCGAAGGAAGGGCCTGACGTCATTCAGGCCTGGGTATAACTCAGCCCTCAATCTTATAATCCATTTCATCTCATTCTCAAGGGTGAAGTTAACAATATCCCCTCCTCTCTTATTCGGTATGATCTTCTGAATGACAAAGAATGTAAAAGAGTGGCTGGTCCCTCTCTCTTTATGATGTTTAGCCAAGGCATTAACCACTGAGGCTGTCCTAATGTGGTAAATGTGCTCCCTGATGCGTTCTCTAAGTGACCTGTTGGTTTTACCAACATAGAACGCTTGACATGCTTCACAGGTTGCCATGTAGACAATATTGGAGCTTTCACATGAGGTTTTAGTATAAAAACTATAACTCCGTTGAGTGGTGGGATGGATAAAGCTTACTGTCTCATTAATAAACATGCACTGATTGCATTTGCCACACGGTGTTGTGTTCGTCAACTGTGTGCTAAGTCTCTCTGTAGCTAAGTTGTTCCTGGGTTTACACAATATCCTCTTTAAATTGGGTTGATTTTTATAAGTGATACTTGGGCATGACCCCACTATCTCCTTTATGTCAGGGTCTAGCATCAGTAAGTCCCAGTGTTTCACCATAATTTGTTTCAGATCCACTGAATCTTTAGTATAGAACATGGAAGCTCTACTCTTATTGGGGTTCGAATGACTGTTCAATACTAAAGCAGGTAAAGGCTCAGAGTAGTATGGTTTTGCCCTGGTGTTTCTAAGGCTTTCAACATCAATAGCAGTACATTCAAAGGTACTTTCATTGTAACCCCTTTTTAAGAATCTAGCCTTCAAGCCTTTAAGTTCATCTGCATAGCCTTCATTGGTAGGGTTCAACCTAGAGGCCCTCATTATCTGGCCCTTCATTACATTGTCGAACACATACTTGGGATGCATACTATCCCTGTGTAGAATAGTGTTCCTGAAACATAACTTCCTATGCACATTTGTGTTAAGTAGCCCATTACTGAGTCTATTGATGCTCACGTCCAAATATGAGATGTGGTCTACTGAGTAGTTTAAAGTGAACCTAAGGAACTCAGTTGAACTGTTCATGCATTCAACAAAATTCAACAATGCCTCTCTGTCTCCCCTCCAAATAAAGAAAAGGTCATCGACAAACCTACGGTAAAAACCAACATGTTCCTGAAACTGTAGTGTATTAAAAAGGAATAACTCTTCCCATTGTGCCATGACAAGGTTGGCGTAGCTATTGGCACATATCCTTCTGTAAGAAGATATCATCTCCAAACATGAAAACGTTATTTAATAAAACTGTTTCTAGAAGTAAAGCAATAAATTCTATTTTCACAATAGTGAAATCAGAATGATTTTTAAGGTACTCTTGTATATATTGTACACCTAAATCATTGGGGATTACAGTAAAAAGACTCACAACATCAAGTGATTCCTTCTCTCATCTTTTCCTCTGGTTCCATCCCTTTCTTTGTCCATCCTGTTCCCTCTATTTTTCCCCTTTTTCCCTGTTCCCATCCTTCCTCTCTTCTTTCTATTATTTCTTCTCCTTTCTTTCATTCTTACCTTTTTTCCTGGACATTATCCTCCCCTTCTTTTTCATTTTCTTTTTCATTTTCCCTTTTTTCTCTCCTTTTTTCTCCCCTTTCCTCCTTTTTTTCCCCTTTTTTCCCTTTTTCCCCCTTGAGTGTACACCCGGAGTGACATTTTCATGTTCATACACACACAATAGAGCTGTGGTCGAGCTTCATCTTTTTAAAGTTCAGATACTGGGTTATAGCACCTCTAGAGACTTACTGCACAGTTAGATGTGGTGTTACAGAGACTGACAATACCGTTTTTGGTCTATAACATGTCCAAGTTTTAAGAGTGCGAGGTTGGAGTAAGTTTAGGCTATGTTAATGCCTGCAACGCCTGTATACATTTGTATTTAGAGTATTTAGAGCATGTGAGCTGTATTTGGTTCCGTTGAAATATATATTTTTTACATTCGGTTCCTGGAGTAGTCCGTCCTATTTTAGGTTTTTCAACAGGAGTAGTGCATTTGAATGTATGGTGTCTACATCCATAATACATTTCGTAAATCAACCGTCTGTATCCTGAATGTGATTTTTTAGCAGGAAGAATTAAATTTTAAATTTTAATTTTAATGTTAGTTAACTTCAATACAGTTGTATTATATATTTCCTCTTTCTGATGTGGAATCTTCCACTACAGAGCCCGAGTTTCAAATGCCTGACTCCTGATTGTCGTCCCCTTTAAGTCCATGATGACGACATTTTCAGGAGCGACGTGGTTCGGTGTTTTGATAGTGTAGCTGTTTGTAAGTAGAAGAAGCAGCACTGTTTGTTGCATTTTTTAAGGTTTGATGATTTTAGAGTAGTAAGTGTTGGCTTACTTTTTATACACATGATTAGCGTTCTAAGCGTAGGTTAGTAAAATGTGAAAATGTCTTTATGTTGTTATATTGAGTGATTCCACAACAATGTTTGCCTGTGGTTCTATCTTGAGAAGGACCATGTAATACACTCTAGAAATGTTTTTATTCGGTATTTACTACACTTGCTCCCCTTTTTACTAATTCCTATATATGGAGTGATGTTCATTTTGGTGTCTGTGAATACTTTTTTGTATATGACGAAGCGGCTTGCATTGCATGAATGCATTCTGTACGAGATCGACTGTTTTTTGTAGTTTGTTAATTGAATATGTGCAATGACGTTTTTAACCAATGGGATGAGGGAATATGTTATAAAGATAACTGTTTGAGTCTTCATTATTGTAATACAGTCTGAAGAAGCGCTCACTGTGATTAAAGGATTTACTGCTCCACATTGCTAGAGTTAGCGTGGTGATTTCTGTTTGGAAGTTTGGAAGTTTTGTCGTTTGAAGAGTGAATTTAGTGAAAGGTTTCCTTTCACCATACTATTCCGTTGGTGCATACCGTTTCAGCTTTGGTTTTTGGCCGCTCCACACCAGCACCCGCTGCTGTTTGGATTAAAATACGGGAAGTCACCTCAAGTAGTAGACCTGTAACAAGCGGTGTACCCCAGGGATAGGGTTCGAGGCCTCTGCTGTTTGGGATATACTTCTCAGAGGTGCAGGCCAAATCTAGTGGACTATGGCTGACCAAGTTTGCAGATGACTGCAAGCTGGGTGCTGTCATCAATTCCTCTAATGATGTGGACATCCTCCAAAAGGGTCTCTACCAAACAAATGACTGGTGCCAGAAACATGGCCTCAAACTGAATGCCAAAAAATGCATCATCATCCCTTTTGGGGAGAATGACATTCCCACAAATTATCACATTGATAATAAGGCAGTAAGTATGCAATCAGTCATGAGGGACTTGGGAACCCAGGTTGATAGAAAATTAACTTTTGACCACCATATTGCCTCAACTGTACGGAACGCTTTCTACACGGCCCACCTCATTAGTAAGAGTATCTCATCCAGGGACAAGGTGGTCATAACATCCCTGTATTCTTCCCTTATAAGACCGATTATTGAATACAATGCCCATTTCGGTATGTACCTCACAAAGCATATGCAACAGCTGGAGAGACCACAGAGTTTCCTCACCCAGAGAATCCAGTGCCTCAAACATCTACCCTACACAGATAGGCTAAAAGCCCTGTCCCTCTACTCAGTCTCCTACAGACTCCTCAGAGGTGACCTCTGTCTGGCATACAAAGCAATCTCAGACCCCACCCTGATGGGAATGCTGCATATCTGCAAGTCAAGCTCCACTCAAGTAACCTGCATGCGAGACCTCAACCTGGTCTATGACATCAATAGGACTTTTTGCCAGGACAGATTTGTGTCACAGAGACTCCCCCTTTTGTGGAATAGACTCCCTCATCAAGTAAAGCAGATTATGTCATTAAACCTTTTTAAGTACAGCCTGGATAACTGGATGGGGAACAGAAAATACACCCCTGGTATTCCACCTGTGTCCCTGCTGGACAGTGGTATAGGGTGCTGACTTGTAACATGGGCTACATTCTTAGCTAGGCTTGTAAGGGCCTCAGGGCCAATAGCCTAGTAACTGCCTATGATCCTATGATCCTATGAATATGACATGTATCACAGTTACTTTTTGTTTGAGTTAGTAAAACATAATTTGATGTGACTCTGAGCTAATACAATGTGGATGCACAATGACCAAACTTAAGAGAAAAAATACACATTAAAGAAATAGAATAATAATGCTGTTTGTTTTCATGTCCTTCTTGTGGTTGTTCTTCAGTGGTTCTTACAGCTCTTGCTTAGTATAACACATTCATTAAATACACTAATACCTAATAACAGTTATTAAATATTTAATGGCTGATGGTGTTACTCATTAACCGTTATCTAAAATTCTTTCTAATTATTTATTAATATGTTAACATCACTCTATGAAAATAAATTAACTGTTTTTGCAAATACATTAATTGCATATTTTATTAAAACAAATAATAAATGAACATTTGCTCAAGATGATATTTATTCTTTCCACACTCTTACATCCTCTCCCCCACTCATCACCACCCTTCTTGGATCTCTATAAGCTTTTCCTTGCTCACACCACAAATCTTTCAACGTATGGTATATAAACTACTAACAATCTCCCCTTTCTTTTAGAACTACTCAACATAACTGAACTCAAAATCTCCTAGTAACATACCCTCCTTTCTATTTCTCTCTCTCTTTACCTCAACTATTACCCACTAAACCTTTAAAGTGTTAGTATTACTTTCCTCTTCAAAACATTTTCTAACATTATTTAAAATGTCAAACTGCCATGTACATTCTTTGCTACCAAATGTTGCTACACAAATCTATGACATGAAGTCCTGAATTTGATGATATATTTACTGTTTTTGTCTTAAAATTAATAGTACATTAACTTTGGTGATATACTTACTGCTATTGTCTTTACTGTTTGGAGCTTTTCTTCCCGGGCCTCCCCTGAAAATGGGTTTCTGACCTAGTTAACTTTCCCAGTCACCAAATGCCAATAAATAAATAAATAAATAAATAAATGTATATATCAATCTAGAGGGTCACATAACAACGAATCATGTGCCTCTTACAGTTTAAAGCTGACATGTATAACAATTATAAGTGTAATCTGTTCTTGCATTTGTATGGCCTCCAGACTGAGAACTGTGAGGTGTAAAATTATACATCACATTTGTGCTCACATACCTCTCAATTGTCCCTGATTCTCAGTGACATCCCTGATTTTGACTCAAATTTTAGCTATGTCCCTCTTAATCCCTCATAAAACAAGTGACTTTTGGAGGAAAGGTGGCAAATTACACTTAATGAATAATGACACTGATTACGAGTTATAGACTTCTTTTATTTCAGAAAATGTATATTAATTCATTGATTCTGTCAGTGTCTCAAATTAATAGCACTAATGTTTTAAAAGTGTCCCTGATTGTCCCTGATTTTTTTCTGGATTTGTTCCTGACTCTTTTCTGGATTTGTCCCTGACTCTGTTGAAATTTGTCCCTGATTGATTGAGAGCTATGGCTCACTATACACAATATGGTGATGGAATTAGGGTCTTCATTTGGTTTGCATCATGTAAGGTATTGTGGACAAGGTCACTAGTTTACAATAACTAAAATGATGAAATTCCATTTTCATTAATTACACTAGCTGTATCAGTGACTGGTAGCTCTAGTTACAAGTCAACATAGTCATTCAGTTTGTAATGTTTGTTTTTTTTTTTGTTTATTGTTTTTTTTTTGTTTGTTTTGTTTTGTTTTGTTTTTTTGCAAACAGAACAAAACAGATTTCTTTTTTGGATTTCTGAGCAGAATAAAGCCAAATTTTAAATAAAAAATACTAAATAAAAAGGCAGAAAAAAAGTCTTACTGAATGAGTGGCCAGATTCAATGAATTCCCTTGTTTTTACCAGTTCTTAGTACCGATCTTAGAACTGTATACAATTTTCTTTGAAAAACAGGAAAACAAAACCTCTGAGTAGGAACTCACCTAAACAAGACATTGCTTGAATCAACACCCCAGACTCGTTTGTAACAGGTTGACTGACAGACTTAGAAGCACTATATTAAAATACATTAGTCACTGGGAGAAATGAGCAGTACAAGTCATGATAGGTACAACACCCCAGATAACTGTTAGACCAGCAGGGTGAGGCTCATGTTATAGCAGGGCAGGATTAAAAAACAAATTGCACTTACATCAAATTATAATGCCCAAGGAAGGCAGCAACTATAATCTTTGTACTTATGTAAGTACAACTTTTTTTCTGAGCATCTCTTGGAAATATTTTGACTTACTCAGAGCATACTATGCCTATAAATGTCTTACCCAACACCTGCAACACAGATTTCTGCATTACTTGGTCAGAAATATATGTGCTTTTGCATCTATAGTTAACTGCAGTTGTAAATTATTAACACAATTGCAGGGGTGACCATCTGTGAGTTTATATATATATATATATATATATATATATATATATATATATATATTTTTTTTTTAATATGAAGTTTACTGTGCACAATACGAGGCTATGATCATAAAAGTGAATTTCCTGGTTTCACTGCTGATTGTGCCAAACAGTTTTGATGTCTATGATCACTAGGTCACAAGGGAATTAGGAGTTTATTTTATTTCAGAAACGTAGATGCCAGACAAGAGAGGTCCCGACATAGAACCCTGTAGGACTCCATTGGTGACTGATGTTTGTGGAGGTAACTTCCCCTTTTTTGATTATCTGCTTCCTATAAGTGAACCAGTTAGAAATCCAGTGGGTGACATAGGGGTTTCTTACTAGTTTATTTAGATTTTCTACTATGCTTGAGTAGAGAATTGTGTCAAAAGCTTTAGCCAGGTAAAAGTATGCAGTATGTACCATTTTGCTTTCATCCATTGCTTTGGTGACTTTTTCAAAAAATCCACCAGGTTGAGTAAGCATGACCTGTCCTTGACGAATCCAAACTGAGCTGGGTCTAGTATTTGGCGGTTCCCTAAGTCCTGACTGATCAATTCCATGATAAGTCTTCCTAGGTCTTTGCATATGAGGCTGGTCAGACATACGGGTCTGTAATTGCCTGTTCTATGGAAGGTTCCACTTATGCAGGGGAAAGAATGTAGCTGTGCTCCATTCACTTGGTACAAAATCTGTATGGAGGCTAAAACTGAACAGTGTTGTTAGGGGTGTGGCTAGATCTTGGCTCATGCTATTTAAACTGCATCCAGAGATAGCACTTTTGGGATATGGTCTTGTGTGATAGCTGGAGGTGAGGTAGTTTCAGGTATATCTTGAGGGACAGATGGGGAGAGAGAGAGAGGGGTAAATTTAGTGTTAAATTTATTGACCAGTATATTTGCTATATCTTCAGCCTCAGTGTAGTTAACATCATTCACAATCAGCTCAGAGCATTGCTGTATTGTGCTTTTAAGATTACGAACATAAGTAAAAATGCTTTGTGACTGGCTTTGGCTTGGGTAGCTATTTAGCCTCAAACTTGGCTTTGGTGGATTTTATTAAGCTCTTGAGTTGTTTGTTTATTTCAGTGATAAGTGAGCAAAGTAATGTTAGGTGGAAGGAGGTTACATGCTTTGCTTGCAGAGTTTGCAAAGAGGGAGTCACTGGCTACATTGTTAATTTTAATTGTCTTAATTTGTAGTCAATTTGAAGATCGGAGCAGTCTTGGATTGTTGTGGGGGGGTGATCATATTTTTAAGAGCTGATGCGTTATCTGGATAACAGAGGATTTTATTAGCCATAATCAAACGGTTATATTGGATTAGACTGGGAAGTTCTAGCCACCCAAGCTGTTTAAGGTTGATGCAATGGTGTGTTCTAAAAGGTAGGCCAGTGGCAAACCTGGCAATGTGGTTCTAACAGATTGTGAGTCTATTACGTACAGTTTTATTTAGATTAGAGAGAAGGGGGATGCATATAAAAGTGCTGAAAGTAGGTGAGAGTGAGCTATGGCAACCATAGCCGGAGGGGTTAGGAAGGCTTTTATTCTATATAGTGAGTTAAACCCCACACCTCGCCAGTATGGTATGCCCGACCAAACCAATATTAAAGAAAACACAAGAGGCTAGCATGTGCAGCTATAAACTATTTAATGAAAAATAGCTATAATCCAGGCATGAAATGCCACTAAATACATGTAATCTTGTTCAAACCGGTTTCGGCTTTACAGCCTTCCTCAGTGAAAAAGCATTTCATATCCACAAAGAACCCATGAATACTTATACATACCATCAACCAATAGGAAAAATGGTATAGTCCAACCCTAAGGTTGGTGTTTTAGTCCTATTACTATATGGTAAATATGCATAAATCTCATCATCAAAGTAATGGATATCACCATGTAACTTGTACATAAAACATAAAACAAAGATATAAATATATATGACATACATAAGTAGTAACAAAAAATAATAAAAATACAAAATAAACCTGTGAATATTGTACTGTACTGTGAATATGTTGTGACAAACCATAAAGTCTCCAGTAACATAAAAATACATATAATATAATATTATTAAGAAGTAATACACAAAAACAGGAATACAATACATAAAATTAATCTACAAAATAAACTGATATAATCCTTTATAGATCACAAGTCTGCTGTGAGTAACACAAAATCCTGATTAGTATAATAAACGTGATAAATATATATCCTAATCTTGATGTACTGTATATCTTCTAAGTGATATGTATGAATACAATAACTATTCCTGACTTCCACTAGTTGAACACACAATTATTCTACTAACTTGGAATATGATCCCATTTGACAATAAACACTTACACTGGCAATAATATGTTATAAACTAAGAGGACTAAATGATATATATCTGGATAATGTAGCCTGTAATAATATAAAACTGCATAGCATAATCTATCAATATCTTAGGATTCATAGTTCATAAACCAATATGATCCCCACTCTATAGCTAATTCCAGTATTTACAATCAATCTAAATTATAAATGTTCATTAAGGCCAGGGGGAAAGAGAGCCCCAAGGTGAGTAATCCAGTATTTCTCTTTGTGGTTCAAAATACTATGCCACCCCTGTTGGTTACTCCTGTCTCCAGTGATTTTATCTATAATCAGGAACATAAATTTGGCATTATGATGTTTAAGAGTGTGTCGATACAGAGCATTGGTCTCTTTCTTATTCCTGATGTCACTTCTATGTTCCCCCATCTTAACTCTAAGTGAGCATGATGTTTGCCCAACATAAAATGCTGAGCATTGGCATGTTGCCAAATATATGACCCAACTGCTACTGCAATTGCCAAAAACGTTAAGGTTGTAGACTCTACTTGTATTGGCACTAGTAAATTGTTTTAATTTACTTACTTGATTACAAGATGCACAATGGCCACATGGAAAAGTGCCCAAAAGTTGGTCTCCAGAGATAGTCATCTGTTTGTAGATAGCGCCCCCACTTTCTTTGCGTTTATGTGAGAACAAGGCTCCTAGGGTTTTGCCTCGTTTGTACAAAAACTGGCATTTTGGGCCCAGAAGATTTCGAAGATAATCATTAGCTACTAGTATGTTCCAATTGACATCAATAATGCTTCTAATAACATTGTGGTTTCTACCATATGTGGTGACAAACCTTAATGAAGATTCCTGTTCTGTCGATTGGCATTTCTTATATTCAAGTAAGGTATTTCTGTCCTGCTTATCTGACCATATGCTGGCTGACATAATATCAAATTGGTGATATCCCCTTTCCAAAAATCTGTTTTGGAGATCCAATTTGGCTTCCTCAAAATCCCTCTTGGAAGAACTGATACATTTAATCCTAAGAAATTGGGATTTAGGTATATTGCAGATGGTGTGGCGCAGATGCATACTGGATGCATGAAGTAGAGTTTTGTATTGTGGGTATTTCCTATAGGTTTTAGTACTCAATGTATGATCATTATTCCTATAGACTGTTACATCCAAGAAGTCAATGGTGTTGGAGTTATATGTTATGGTAAATTGTATACCCCAAATATTACCATTGGGATATTCCACAAATTCCTTCAGATATATAGGATCAGCACGCCACACCATCCAACAATCATCTAGGTATCTACGCCATATATCGATTTCCACCATATATATGTTATGGAGTGGATTATATATTAAACATTCTTCAAAGTATGCCCTAAATAGATCGGTGCATATGGGGGCAAAAGATGCCCTCATAGCAGTACCTTGAAGTTGCCAATAGCATTCTCCTTGGAAATAGAAAACATTTTTATTGAGCACATGTTCAGCCATGCAAATGATCAATGTATTGAGACCTGGTGGATATAGGTTGGTATATTCTAACCAATATTGTAGAGCCTGTAACCCTGGCCAATGGGGTATGCTGGTATATAATGATTTTACATCCAACGTACACATAAGTCAATGTGGTTCAAGTTGAGTATCTTGTATGATTTGTAAAAATTGAGTGGTGTCCTGTATTCTGGCCCTGACCACTTTCAATAATGGTTTAAGATGTTGTGTCAAAAACATAGAAAGCGGTTCCATAAGAGAACCTATGCCTGACACAATTGGTCTGCCAGGTGGTTTAGAAATAGACTTATGAATTTTGGGAAGCAGATACACAAATTTGTTTTTGAGGGTCTATCACAGTTAAGTGTTTAACCGTGTTTTGAGTAATAATGCCTTCTTCCTCAGCCAAACTCAAAAATGTGTCAATTTATTTTTTGAAATTGGTAGTGGGATCTATTGGCATATGCATATAACATTTAGTATCCGATAATTGTTCCAAGCCTTCCTTGAGATAATAGCTCATGTTCAAAATCAAAGCCGCCTCTCCTTTGTCAGCCGGTAGTATTGCTATATTGTGATTATTTCTTAATTCTGCTAAAGCCATTTTTTCAGATGTGGTAATATTTTGACCCATGATACGTGATTCAAAATGTGGAAAGTGTAAATCCCTTAATACTGATTGTTGAAAAATGGACACATGCTTGTTCAGTGGGTGTTGGAATTGAGATTTAGGAAATTTAAAATCATTAGATCTTTGAGATATTTGTGAAGTTTGATCTGAAAAAATATTTTAAGATTAAGATTACAACAAAAATCCATAACATCAGACACAATGTTATATTCATCACAAAAGAAACTTGGTACAAATCCCAAACCTTTATTCAGTAACTCCTCTTGTTCGTCAGTCAAATTAACATCAGACAGATTTAGCACATTTTTGTATTTGGGTTCTATTGTCTCAATAGAGTTTCTATCAGTCCCTCTACTGAATCTGTTCTGCTTCCCATGTTTATGGCCACCCCACCGCCTTTTCCCCCTTCTAAAGGGTGTGCAGAGTTGGACCTTTTTCGAATTGGTGATTTTTGGAACTGGACACTTTCACTATCGGTGTAGGAGGATTCCTCCCCTGAAGTACTGGTAAACAATTTGTCATTATGTTTGAGGATGGACTTGGGTCTTTTTCTGGTTCTGCCCCTTGCCAGTCCTTGACTCGTATCCATAAATCTGACAGATCTATGGGTATCAAAGGGACATCCCCTTTTATAATCCATGATATCCCGGTTGAATTTTTTAATTTTCCTATCTTTGCTTAGTTTTTCATAAACAGCCAGGTCTTTAGACAGCCTGATCACTGAACTTTCATATGTGGAATGTGACTGATATTTTTTACATTCCTCACAGATGGATTTAACTTCCGATAAATTAATATCAATTATTCTTTCATAATAGGAGGCCAAAATTTTGACAAACATCATAAATGCCTGTTGCAATGCCTGGTTCCTTTCTGTTGTTAGTCTCTCTTCAGATCTACTAACCATCAGCTGCAGCCGTATCCTAAGACCTCTAGGGGTCATGTCCTTATGAATATATGCACAAAATAGTCTAAGATGCCAGATATTGGCTCTAAGGTTTTTTTAACCCTTTGTTAAGATTCTGAAAGGCCAAATCACATCCATCTGATGTATTAATATCTGTGTCATTAAGATTATTGCTTGAGATGTGGTCTACACCAAAGACCCTTATATCATCTTGATCAGCACACAATCCTTGAAGGATGTCATCCAAATCCATGATTGTGAATATAATCAGGGACCCAAAAGGGATGAAATAAATGAACTGATGAACTGATCAGACTGTCCAAAGAATTGGACCCAACAATAATGTAATTGTGCTCCAGAACACCCAAACAAAAACAGGGCATACCTCAGGTACCAGGGTCTAAAAAAACAATTGATGGTCAATATTTGGCTAAAAGGCAGAACCAGGAAAGTACCAGGCCAAACTAGAAACACATGAATATAATATTTGTTTCAATTGTCATAGATGTTAGATGAAGAATGTTTGATATATAATCCACTCCATAACATATATATGGTGGAAATTGATATATGGCGTAGATGCCTAGATGATTGTTGGATGGTGTGGCATGCTGATCCTATATATTTAAAGGAATTTGTGGAATATCTCAATGGTAATATTTGGGGTATACAATTTACCATAACATATAACTCCAACACCATTGACTTCTTGGATGTAACAGTCTATAGGAATAATGATCATACATTGAGTACTAAAACCTATAGGAAATACCCACAATACAACACTCTACTTCATGCATCCAGTATGCATCCGCACCACACCATCCGCAATATAACTAAATCCCAATTTCTTAGGATTAAACGTATCAGTTCTTCCAAGAGGGATTTTGAGGAAGCCAAATTGGATCTCCAAAACAGATTTTTGGAAAGGGGATATCACCAATTTGATATTATGTCAGCCAGCATATGGTCAGATAAGCAGGACAAAAATACCTTACTTGAATATAAGCAACACCAACTGACAGAACAGGAATCTTCATTAAGGTTTGTCACCACATATGGTAGAAACCACAATGTTATTAGAAGCATTCTTGTTGCCAGTTGGGACATACTACTAGCTAATGATTATCTTCGAAATCTTCTGGGCCCAAAATGCCAGTTTTCTTACAAACAAGGCAAAACCCTAGGAGCCTTGTTCTCACATTATAAACACAAAGAAAGTGGGGGCACCATCTACAAACAGATGACTATCTCTGGAGACCAACTTTTGGGCACTTTTCCATGTGGCCATTGTGTAGCTTGTAATCAAGTAAGTAAATTAAAACAATTTACTAGTGCCAATACAAGTAGAGTCTACGACCTTAGAGTTTTTGGCAATTGCAGTAGCAGTTGGGTTATATATTTGGCAACATGCCAATGCTCAGCATTTTATGTTGGGCAAACATCACACTCACTTAGAGTTAGGATGGGGGAACATAGAAGTGACATCAGGAATAAGAAAGAGACCAATACTCTGTATCGACACACTCTTAAACATCATAATGCCCAATTTATGTTCCTGATTATAGATAAAATCACTGGAGACAGGAGTAACCAACACGGGTGGCATAGTATTTTGAACCACAAAGAGAAATACTAGATTACTCACCTTGGGGCTCTCTTTCCCCCTGGCCTTAATGAACATTTATAATTTAGATTGATTGTAAATACTGGAATTAGCCTACAGAGTGGGGATCATATTGGTTTATGAACTATGAATCCTAAAATATTGATAGCTTATGCTATGCACTTTTATATTATTACAGGCTACATTGTCCAGATATATATCATTTAATCCTCTTAGTTTATAACATATTATTGCCAGTATAGGTGTTTATTGTCAAATGGGATCATATTCCAAGTTAGTAGAATAATTGTGTGTTCAACTAGTGGAAGTCAGGAATAGTTCTTGTATTCATACATATCACTTAGAAGATATATAGTACATCAAGATTAGGATACATATTTATCACGTTTATTATACTAATCAGGATTTTGTGTTACTCACAGTAGATTTGTGATCTATAAAGGATTATATCAGTTTATTTTGTAGATTAATTTTATGTATTGTATTCCTGATTTTGTGTATTACTTCTTAATAATATTATATTATATGTATTTTTATGTTACTGGGGACTTTATGGTTTGTCACAACATATTCACAGTACAGTACAATATTCACAGGTTTATTTTGTATTTTTATTATTTTTTGTTACTACTTATGTATGTCATATATATTTATATCTTTGTTTTATGTTTTATGTACAAGTTACATGGTGATATCCATTACTTTGATGATGAGATTTATGCATATTTACCATATAGTAATAGGACTAAAACACCAACCTTAGGGTTGGACTATACCATTTTTCCTATTGGTTGATGGTATGTATAAATATTCATGAGTTTTTTGTGGATATGAAATGCTTTTTCACTGAGGAAGGCTGTAAAGCCGAAACCGGTTTGAACAGGATTGCATGTATTTAGTGGCATTTCATGCCTGGATTATAGCTATTTTTCATTAAATAGTTTATAGCTGCACATGCTGGCCTCTTGTGCTTTCTTACTCTATACAGTGACCCTAGTTTTTTATTGATGGTTTTGATCGTTTGGTTTACATGAAGGTCAAATTTTAGGTTATTATCAATTATTACTCCTAACAGTTTTGTAGAGGAGTCGAGGGTGATTATTGTGCCATCGTTTTCATTTATGGTGAAGGTAAACGGTGTGGACCTTTGTGCTGAAGAGAATAACAGCATTTTAGTTTTTTGGGGATTTAGCAACAATTGACGTTCAGAGAGCCAGGTTTCTATAGTATTAAAGGTGGATTGGGTAACAAACCTTAATTTTGAGGGAGATGTGGCTGAGCAAATCAGGGTGGAATCATCAGCGTATTGGATACAGCTGGCATTTGGGATAACTAAATATATAGGTTGTTTATAAAGATGGAAAACATCCTATTATGGAGCCTTGTGGCACTCCAAGGGTGTTAGGTAATCGGTCAGAGAGCTTGTTCTGCCAGAGGACAGCCTGCTGCCTGCCACTGAGGTAGGATTTAAACCATTGAATGTCACTGGTATTTAGACAGAAAGATTGCAGGGTGTGAATCAAACGTTTGTGATCCACCATGTCAAATGCCTTTGAAAGATCCAAGAAGAGGGCTGAGGATATTTGATTATTGTTACAACTATTATTAATGGTATTAGTGAATGCTAGTAGGGCTGTGGTTGTGCTGTGGTGTGGACAGAAGCCATGTTGGGTATCGGCCATGAGGTGATTCTGAATTAAGTGGTGCATGAGTTGTTTGTGTATACATTTTTCCATAATCTTAGCTAGTGAAGAAAGTATAGCTATCGGTCTGTAATTGGAGAATTCAGTGGAGGAACCTCCTTTATGTAGTGGGATTACAAAGGATGTTTTCCAAATGGTGGGAATTTTTGCCTCTGCTATGGTGCGGTTAATTAGTATAGATACTGGATAGGCTATGGCATCAGCTGATTTTTGAAGGTACTCAGCAGGGAGTTGATCAGCTGAGAGTGTGGTGGGTTTAAATTTTTTGAGCAAGGTACGGATAAGTGATGTGGACACTGGTTGGAAGCTGAATGATAGTAGGTTTATAGGGGTGGTACTATCAGGGCCAAGGGAGCTATGAGGTAGTTGGCTAGCTGGGGCTTGACATGTCTCTGTAAAGAAATGGTTAAAACTGTCTGAGACATCCTCAGGAGATTTATCAATGGTAGTGATGGGGACAGGGGTAGACATTTTTCCAGGATGGAGTAGATTATTCAGACCTGCCCAGAACTGCTGAGGATTGTTCTGATTTGTTGTCTAAAAATTACAGTAGTGCTGTTTTTTGTCTTGTAGAATGGATTTTTTAGTCTCATTTCTAGCTTGCCTGTATTTAACATGATTGTAGGGGTCTTTAGTGGAGCGCCACAGAGCCCAGATTTTGTTTCTGCTGGAAATTTTTAGTCTAGATTGCGTTTGTTCGCTTAGAACGGGCAGGTGCATGCAAGTCAAGGATATCAAGAAATGTATTGTTAAAATATGCAACTGCCTCTTCTAAGGGGAGGTGTTTTAACGTAGACCAGTTACAGGAGTTAAGTTCCTATTGGAATTTGACAGGGTCAAAGTTTACTTTGTTTCTGACTTTCCTGAGTAAGGAATGATGAGGAATAATGACTTTTTGCTTAACTATATAAGTAAGAAGGTGATCACTCAGATCATCGGGGAGGGTACCAGCAGTGTACAGTTGGGGGTTACTATTTACAAGTACCCAGTCTAGTATGCTTTCTTTATGTTGGGGATTACCTAGCCTGGTTGGGGTGGTTATGATTTGAGTAAATGCATGCAGGTTGATGTGGGTGGTAGGGAATTCTGAGGAACAGGTGGCCCAGTCTATGTTAAAGTCAGCAAGTAATAGGGTTTTTTGTGGGTTGTTGTTGTTGTTCTTTCGGCTTTTCCCGGTTAGGGGTCGCCACATTGGAACTCCGGTCCGCTAATGATTGACAGTAGATTTTTACAGTGCTGAGGTGCCAGTTCGACGCCCAACCTTCAACGAAGGCACGCCCATTCTACGTATGTCTTTCGAACACCACTCGACCATGGGGAGGACATGCAGACTCCGCACAGAAGGTGCTCCAGCCGAGAATCGAATGAGAGAACCTCTCGCTGTGAGACAACAATGCTACCGCTGCACCACCGCGGTTCTGACATGAAATCCAGTGTAGGGTATCTTCGAGTGTGGCTATATTATTACCCGGGGGAATATACATACATATAATGTTGATGCATTTACTTTTGTTCATTTGCAATTTAATGGCCAGGATTTCTGAGTTATTAATTTTAGGTGGTTGATTATCATCTATGGTCACATTCAATGCAGATTTATAGAGTATAGCTACCCCCCCCTTCCTGGAAGCACAGTCTAGCCTGTGAATGTTATACCCAGGTGGTAACACTTCATTGTCAGTTGTGGTAGGTTTTAACCAGGTCTCGGATAGACAGAGAATCTCAGGGGAGTGGACAGCCAGGAGTGCATGCAATTCATGTACCTTGTTATTGATGCTTCTAATATTGAGATGACAGACCAGGAAAGAGTTGGTAGGTCTACTAATTGTAGTTTTGTGGCTAAGTGACTTATAGAGGGGGTATATATATCAGAGGTGGATGGGCCAGGGTTGGGATGAATGTCACCACCAAGTATAAGACTAGGGCTATACTCAGTGATAAGTTTCAGGAGTTTGTTTAAAAGCTTGTAATATTGTTTGGCTCTAGAGCTTGTGTGCCTGGGGTTTGCATGCTGGAAAAGTGAGCAAGGCCTAGAGTTGGACCCATATTGATTAGCATGGCTAAAGGTAGGCTGTTTTACATCTGGTGTGATAGTATGGCCATTTGGGTACTGATAATCAATAAGCATCTGGTTGTCATACAAGGTGATTACATAAGTAGCCAGCAGTATGGGCATTAGAGAATAGTGTAACATTATGAGAGAAGGAGTGTATTTGGCAGCAAAGATGGCAAATACAAAGACGATTACAGCCTACAATAGGTCCATCAGAGTTTATGTCTTAGCCTAAATTAAGTCCAAATCTTAGTTACAAATATATGCAGAGATAAGTCATAAACAGTACAGTACAAAGAACAATATTAAGTCTTTGCATTACAATATACAAAAATATGTTACATTATAAAGGAGAGTTTAGCTGTGGTAACAAAGGTATGCTTTACACAAAACATCAAGCAGTAAAGAGCAGTAGTAATTAAACAAGGTATTTGTCAACTGAATGACAAGACATTTGAGTTTCAGACTTCATATCCTTTAGAAAATTCATGGCAACACAAAACCTTTTACTGTAGCAACCTTCCAACTTCATAAGAGCAATATTTAAAATCTATTTTTTTGGACTTTTGTCACACTATTATTTTTGGCTTTGTCCAGATTTCTTGTGTTAAGATGTTGAGAGGTATGCACCAATCATAAGGTCACGGCAGGATTTCGCCATCTGCAAAGCAGGACTACTGAATTGTTTTCATGGGAGACAGTAAAACTTCATTTTAATGAACGAGGGGGCGCTCAAAGTGTTTTTGCAGTTTCTTGGTTGTTTTCGAATTGTGTATCAACCGTAGCATTATAATTGTGAGTTTTTGCAGTTGCTAAATTATTCAGTAAGATAACAAATTCTTCAGCCATGCTGGTAACACAGTATGGAAATAAACAGAAAGCACGAAACACACCTAGACATACAGTCTGCATCAAAATAAAAAAATAAACATAAATTCCGATTTATGAAAAAATACTCATTTATCTTAGAAAGCACCTATGAACAGGGCCGGTGTTATTATTTTGTGGACCCCAGCAAATGTCAAGTTGGAGGCCCCCTAGGCACTTCAAGTCCACGAATCACCCTGTCACTCTCACCCTCCTAAATAGCCTTTTAGTTCATTCTGCAAACTTTTAAGAGCAGTACGCACAGATTAACCTGTAGCCACACTGGTCTTAAATTACAATAGACCTATGTACCACACTATATTGGCCCATCTCACTAAGCGACATTCCCAGTCGCTAGCATTTAGTTGTAGCAATGATACATTAAAACAACTGTATGTACAGGGCTGGACTTAGTTAAAATGGTACCCTAGGCACTGCCTACAGTTTCAGCACCCCAACCCATACACACACATTCTCCACTGCTCCCCTCTGTTTTCTCCCATCTTGAGCTCCCATTCCATAAGCATTATTTTTTATTCCTTTTCCTCACATTTTGCCTTTTTCTTCAGCTTTTTAAAGAGGACATAACTTTCTATATGCTCTGATGTGCATTTTAATTGTTTTTCTTTTTACAGAACCTTTTTATCCAGTGATAGCTTGAACAGAAATTATGATTAAGGAACGAAATTCACTGCTGCTGTTCAGCTTTAGTTTTCCTTGCATCCTTTCAATACACATTTCCTGAACAGGACAGCACAGTAATAAGTATTTGTGAAATAACTCATGTTAAGACAGAGCCCAAAGAAGCCATTGGGTTACAGATACTCTGAAATGCATTTTATAGAGTATTTTCCAACCTTTTAATCCAAAGGTGCTCTAAAGAAAAATCATGAGTAAGAAAATAATTTCAGTCTTATTTTTTTTCAGGGAAGACATAAGTTGTATCCATGGCTTAATGTTCAAAGTTGGCAAAATACTAGCTGACAATAAACTAACACAGATATTGTTGTGAATTTACATAGATCCTACTTGTGAATACTGTCTGCCTGCCTAATCCCCCAGAAAAGACAGTTACTGCCCATGAATCCCTCTGGTGTCATGCTGGAATGAAAGCAAAGGTTCAAATTGTCACAGCCATGTGTTTCAAGTGACTGGTGACATACATGTATATAGCACACCTCCACACTTCTCACTCCTACACCCCAAAGCAGCCAAGTTTACACGTGCCTGGTGTGTGATTGTGAGGAAAGTGAAAAAATAATGATTACAGTAATATATTCCACTATTTTGCTCCTAGACAGTTGTCAAAGAAAAAATATACTTTAAAAATGATTAATACATGGTAGGTTTAGATTAAGGCACTTTAATTTTGCAGCAAGGAGACAAAAACGTGCTAATACAGAGTTTGTTTAACTAGAATCAGGAAATGCAAGCATTTTTATACATTTTTTAATAAGACATTGCCTACCAAGCTGACGTAGTGAATCACAAGTTTTGTCATTATTATTTTGTAGTGATTGTTTTTACAATATTTTGCTGGTACTATCAATTTTTGTGAGAAACTTTCTAAGAAAAACAACGTGGCCTTGGCTACCACCGGTTAGATATATGCAATGTTACCATTCAAGGTATTATGGCTAATTTGAGCACAAAGCAAGTATAGATTGCAGTTTATTTTTTTAACAGTCCTTTGTCTATGTTATCTCTAACTTCTGCAGCTGTGCATGTTCTCATACTTCGAACAGAGCTGATTGTTTAAAATCATTACATTACAGAATATAGCATTATTTATTTATCTCTTCCTGACCTAGCAGATAATCACCTGCTTTTCAAGTACATTTCCAAAAGGCATAAACATGAATATTGCTGTGCTAGCAATTACTAGGTCAGAGGGCATCTTGCAAGTTTCAGAAAGCACACTGCAGTTTCAAAAAGCATCTTTTAGTCTCATATGAAACTCAACTGTATATAAAATAGTGCATATAAAATAGAATGAAAAACGTGTTAACTTATTTAGTTTCTAATCAGCATTAAGCACACACATTAATACATATTTTTCTGACATTTCCCCCCTGTTAATACTTTTTCATTTTATTTTCAAAAGAATAAACAGTTTGCTTTTTTTTTCTAACCTCTTCCATTCAGGATTTGCAGTTAAGAGAGTCATTCAGTTTAAACTTATGAAAGTTTTTTACATTTTAACAATTTTTTAATTTTAGTACTTTGATACAAAGTCTCAGAAACTGATATATCTATAAATATTTTTATTAACTTTTTTATGCAGGGAATGCTACAACAAATACATGCTCCTAATAGGAGTAATTCTACACAAATGGCAATTAGGATGTTTATTAGGATGGAACCCCACCCCCCCAAACAAATTTTGGAAAAAGTCCGTCAGAGGGTTTGGGCCTGGTTTGGTCATGGTCAACACTTGCTGTATCACCTCAAAGTGGTCGTTTATTTCATGTTGGGGATCAGGTATATACGCACAACACTCTTCTTTGATTAAAGTGCACGTACCACCTCTCGCCGCTAGGGTGAAGTCAAGAGCCATACGGTTTTGGAGCACTACAGTTTTCATAGCATTTAGTTTATTAGTTATCAATTTAAGAGCAGAAAAAGTTGCATTACTCATTACTTTGAGAAGTTTAGACAGTTTTCACAGCTCCCAAATCGATTTCACTGTGCCATATGCAGGTAATATGTCTGCCCACGATATGACAGCATTACTCAAGTCCATGTGCGTCAGCTTGGTACCCACGGTTTGATGGTCTTTTTAGCCCACCTCGATTCGTCCCACTGGAATTTCAGGCTTCCTGACAGCTTTTTTGGCTAGATCTTGGGTATTTCGAATATTTTTTTGAGGCAAAACTGCAGTGTGTCGTATGGCCGGAACCAGGTACTCCAAAAAACAACTGCAGGACCAATTTTTAAGTAACCATTTATATGATTTTTTACCACACACAAAATAACAATCCTTTACCTTAGTAGTTACTTTGCTACGAAATGGCTGCCCTGCATAGGTTCATAGGTTAGTACTAAGCTAACTGCCCTTGTGAGCCATTTTAAGCCTAGCCAATTATCCCTTGTGAGACTCAAACCCTGCACCTTGTGCTTGCAAGGCAAACACCTTAACCATTAGGCCACCCTCCCAACATGACAATGAAACATTTTCCTATTTATTACAGACAGTTGCTTAAAAAATACAGGATTACGTTGCACTTCATCAATAGTCTTATGCATGGACTCAAGAAATGAGTCATAATTCGAATTACAAACTGTATCCATTCTGTTTGCTTTGGTATAACATTTGTAATGTACAGTCACATTGCACCTGCTCCAACCCACTTGAATTGTGTCATTTTTATAAAAACATACAATTTCCTTTTGTGTCACAGGCAAATACAGTGCTACCTTATTATGTGCTTTGATAGCTATAGTCTCATAAACCAAATTTTCCCAGGTCTCATTGACCCCTAGGGGGACTGCAGTCATTAATAACCCCCCATATGCTGTTGGTATGGCTGTGCAAATTTAGCAATTTGAAACATTAAAAATCTCAGCATACACACGTGTAATTGCCTGATAAGTGTTAAAGCTCGGGTGCCAGTCTATGGTCGGCTCATCACGTTTGATCAGTTCAACTTTTGTGGCTGGGAAAAGGAAAGGCCACAACAAAAAGATCAATGTTATCAGTATGGCTATCAGATTAATCATGCAAATTTTCTGAGGTTGCTCTGCATCTCTGTTTACTCTATACCTGGTCATTTTGTTTTTGTTGTACAACAGTATCAAGGTTTTTGTCCAGTTTAAAATTTTTAACCAGTTTACAATGTGTCAAATGAATTTAGGATGCTCACTCCACGATCTTGACTGCAGTGGCCTTTCCACTTCAGAGAACTCCAGTTCTTTTTTTTCACAACCTTCACCCAGACCCATGCACCTGGGGCGACTGTTGCTTCCGATGGTCTGGTTTGCTCTTTATTTGAAACAGAATTTAACTGCAAAAGTTTGTTATTTACAAATTGCCTCATATACCCTGCAAGTGAACTGTCAGCCTCCTGCTCTGCAGGCATGAGAGGTTTCCATTGAGGTGTATAATATGCCCTCCCAAACAGAACTTCAAAAGGAGTTAACCCTTTTGCATTTGGAACAGTTTTCATGCTCAACAGTGCCAGAGGTAAACAGTGCACAGCTCTTTTGTGTCTCACTAATCAATTTTCTAAGCTTGTTTTTAAAACCCCATTATGCCTCTCTACTAATCCTGCAGATTGGGGTGGTAAATGATTTTTCAGGAAATAACGACTAAGTTGTTGTATAGTTTGATTTACAAAGTGTGTGCCATTGTCACTATAAATCTTTTTCAGTATGCCAAATCTAGGAATAATTTCTTTAACGAGGACTTTTGCAACAGTAGCTGCATGTGGATTTTTAGTTGGAAAAGCTTCCACCCATTTGGAAAACATATCTATAATGACAAGGCAGTACTTTTTATTTTCGCATTTGTTTAGCTCTATAAAATCCATACAAATAGTATGGAACAGATACGGTGGTGTAGGGAAACTCCCTTGCTTAGGTTTTAATGCTCCTTGTGCATGATGCTTGTTACAAACATGGCATGCTGCACAAAAATTTTTTGTGTAGTTTGTAAATCCATACGTCTTAAACACTCGATTCACTAACTGTACCATCCCCCCTGTTAAGACATGGCACCGCCCATGGCTCAACAAAGCTGCATATCTAAACAAGTTAGATGGTAAAATCATTTTTTTTTTTTTGGAGATGTACAGTCCCTTTTTAAGGATTGCTTCTCGTTTTATTTACTTTTGTTTTTTACATTTGTAGTAAGTGTCTGCATTGTTTTTAACATTTTTAAGTCTAAAATTTCAGATGGTTGTAATTTTTCACTCAAAAGAAAAACTTTTGAAGCTGAAGCTGCTTGTTTTGCAGCTGTATCAGCCCTCGCATTACCTTTTGAAATTTTATCCTGTTGATTGGTATGAGCTACGCATTTGCAAATAGCTACTTTTTGAGGTAACTGAATAGAGTCTAACAAGTCTAAATTAATTGCGCATGGTTAATTGGTTTACCAGTAGATGTTATAATTTTTCTATTTTTTCACTGCTGTGCAAAAACATGTACAGTAGAAAAAGCATACTGGCTGTCAGTAAAAATGTTTACTCTCTTACCATTTGCTAATGTACATGCCCTTGTCAAGGCAATCAATTTTGCTGCTTGTGCAGATAAGCTGTGTGGCAAAGACTTTGCTTTTAAAATCTCGGTATTGGAAACTACTGCATACTCCACTAGATGTTGTCCTGTAGGACCCCTCCTGCACGAGCCGTCCACATAGTATGTCACCTCGGCATCATTTAAGGGAACATCTGTGAGATCTTTTTTAGGTAGTGTCTTTTGCTCAATTTCCTGCAGGCAGCAGTGTGGTTTGCCATCTGCAGGGGTTGGGAGCAAGGTTGACAGATTTAAAGTTGTGCATCATTTAATTATCATATAAGGTTGGCTCAACAGTATAGTTATACAGGAAAGATGTCTAGCAGGAGAAAGATATGCTACTTTTTTTTGCAGTAAAATAATCGCGACTGCATGAGGCACTCTCAATGTGAGAGGGTGGAACAATACTACTGAGGCTGAAGTCTGCACTGCCATTGCAGCTGCGACTACTGCTTGTACACAGTGAGGCAAGGGTTGTGCCACTGGGTCTAGCTGTGATGAATAATAAGCTATGGGGCATTGTTTGTCCCCACGCTGTTGTGTTAACACTGATGTCATATAACCTTGCTTACAATTTACAATTTGGAAAAATCGTTTATGATAGTTTGGTAATTTTAAAACTAAGAAAGAAGCTATCAGTTGTTTCAGTTTGCAGAAAGCTGATTCTGCTTCTGGTGTCCACTGTAATATATTTTGTGCTGCCATTGGCTTTTTGAATATTAAGTTAGTCAGTGGAGCAGATTCCAAGGCATAGTTTGGAATCCAACTCCGACAAAAGTTAGTAGTACCCAGGAAGGACATTATTTTTTTTTTGGTAGTTGGTTTAGGTGCTTGTAATATTGCTGTTTTTTTGTTTTTATCTAATATTTTGCCTTTTTTGGATATTACATATCCCAGGTATTTGACCTGTTTTTTCCAAAGTTGCAGTTTGTTTTTATTTACCTTGTGTCCTTGAGTGGCTAAAACATGTAATAATGCTATGGTATCCTCTCTGCATTCTTGCTGGGTGGGGGCTGCCAGCAGAATGTCGTCTACATAAAGTAAAATCTGACTGCCTTTCGGTGGGATAAATCCCACTAGGTTACTTGCCATTTTTTGTGCGAATATTCTTGGACTTTTACAATATCCCTGTGGTAGTCTCGTATATGTATACCGTTTCCCCTGAAACGTAAATGCAAACCAATGTTGGCTGTCAGAGTGTATCGGTATTGAGAAAAATGCATTGCTAATATTTACCACAGAAAAATACTTTTGTTGAGGTTTTAAATCATTTAATAAAGTGTGTGGATTTGGCACCGTAGGTGCCCTGGGTATAACTGTGTCATTTACAGCTTGTAAATTTTGGACCATACAACATTTTCCATTTGCTTTTTTAACAGGAAATAAGGGTGTATTACATGGTGAATTAGGAGATTCTATCAAGACTCCTTTCTTAAGTAAGGCTGCTATTATAGGTTTGATTTCTATTTTTGCATCCTTTTTTAAGGGATACTGTCTCTTTTGAGGTCTAAATGCTGATTTTGGCGTGATAGTAACTGGTCCTGCTGTACAAATAAGTTTTATATTTGATTTTCCTGTTGACCAGAGAGTCTCTGGTATGTCTCGTAAGGCTTCTTCCTCTCTTTTTAGTAAGAGTGCTACTCAGCTATCCTCACTTGCCTGTGAGTGTACAGCTGGGTGTGTCTGCGTTATTTAATTTAATTTCTGCTTTTGTACTCCCTGTTCGGAAAGTTTTAACTCTGTCTGCTTTTTTCACCTTGTGACTTTTTTTCTTAGATTTGCCCACTTTAAATTTTTATCTTTAGTTAAACTTACATGTGGTAATCGATTAGATTTACAAAGTGCTAGGAATTCCTGGAGCAATGAACAGCTTACTACACTGTTTTTTTTTTGTGTCCCAGTACAAATTTCGTAATACTAATCTGTTAGCATGGTTTGTAAACAGTTTTTGCTCATATTTTTTATCAGGTCCTGGTCTGTTACAGTAATATAGAGCGCAATGCAACAAATGCTGTTTATTAATGTCAAGGGAGGGGGATTTACTGATGGTTACGTTCATCAGTTTCTCGGTTACTGCCCCTGGACCAGTCGTAACTAAGTTCTGGCTGTACCAATAAAATGTTTTACCCTCCGGTCACACTACAAAAGTATTTATTTGTTGCTGTGCTTTTATATCCTGCATAGTTGGAGCTATGGCTATGCCAAATATCTGCATTAGGTCTCTGCCCAAGAGATTTACTGGGCATTTTGCAGAAACAACAATTTTGCTTTTTTGGGTCATCCCTGAAACTGGGTCAGTTATCGCTATGTTGTGAGAGAGTGGCTCCCGATACAGCTGTCCATTAGCTGCTTTTACTAATATCTAGTCAAGTGATTTTGAATTTTTTGGTAGTTTGGAAGGATGTATCAGGGTCCGTGAAGCCCCTGAGTCACACAGGAATTTAACTTTTCTCCCCTCTACCAGAAGTGTAACTTCCAGTTTTGTGTCTGCCAGGTAGAGCTCTAGGCTCAATAATGCTAAGTCCAAAATTTTATTTTTTTTTATTATCTGTGAATTTATGTACCTCCTCTATTTTTTTTGTCACATCCTCTACCCTTTTTATCACGTTTGCACTTGTCTTTTTTTGTTTATTTTTATCCAGTGATTCTTGACTATCATATAGTCATTCCTCACCCTCCTTGTCTTCTGTGGTTACCTTTTTATTTTGCCTGCAATCCCTCGCTAAATGTCCCTTTTTTCCGCATTTAAAACATTCACCCCTTTTTCTTTTTTTTTAAAGTCCTCTGATCGTTTATCAGATTGTTTGTTTCCCTGAGTATTTTTTTTACCCTTTTTTCCAGTTTGTACTACAAAGACTTCTGATTTGTCTTTTACTGCAAATACTTGAGTTTTTTTTTGCTATTAAAATGCCTTTTGGCATGTCTTGCATATTCAAGTAATGACTGTAATCTACTTGTACAATGATCTACCATGTGCTTTGTAATAAAGCTGCTAATGGGTGCAATACTGCCTTTTAAAAATGCATTTTTTAACTGTTGCTTATATGGGGAATCATGTGTTTGGTCTTTAGGTACCTGCATTTTACAATGGTTATTAAAACATTCTAATAATCTGGCATAATATCTATTAACAGTTTTTCTTTTTTGTTGTATGCATTGATTAATGCAAGTCCAATCAGCCCTAGGCTTTCATTTTTCAGAGATTTGGTCTGTCAGACCTTTTACTCTGTTGTCCAGTTCTGCGTTATTATGTGGGAGTGGTCTAAGCTCTGTGTCACAGGGGATTCCAGTTGCCACTGATCATGTGCCAATCTGGACCTACAATTTGTTTAACTACTTTTTCTACTTTTTCTCCATTCAAATGGTAACTTAACCTCATGCCCTGCAAGTCTTTTAAGAATTTTTTAAAATTAACTTTTGGATGGGGAATACCCTCTGTGGCTTTCTGGATTTCTTCCGGTGTCCATGGTCGATATACTAGAAGAGTTGGGTCCTGTCCTGCCTGTCCTGCCTGCGGATTTGGTACTTCTATGAGTGGAGATATTTCTTTTTCACTCATAGCTTGTGAATTTTTATTTATTTTATATAATTTAATATCCCCTCTCAAGTTGCGTGTTCGAGACCTGGTCTCGATAGGATCTTTGACAAACGGTTTTGGTTTTGCAGGAACAGCTGGGTATAGCGGAGGTGGATCAGCTTGTCCACTCGCTTCATATTTTGGTAAAGGAAGCGGAGGGGGTGGAGGGGCCGTTGCTATTACCAAGTTGTTGTCTTTTTTGTTTAAGAACATTGCTTTTGAATTTTTAATCTTTTGTTCCCTGCGGTTTGCTTTCTCAAGCCACCTGTGTGCCTGAGGGACTCCTAATTGTCGTTGTTTTTTTAGCTGACCTTTCGCATCTGTTTTAAGTTGTCTAACAAGTTCAATAAGTGAAGGTTTATCTAAATTACCATCAAATTTGTATTTTTCAACCCATTTTGTATAATACCTAACATTATCGGCACGCTGTAATTGCATATATTTCGCGTCTTCGGTTAAGGGCAGGTCTCGAGAACTTTTCATGCACTGATTTCCCATGTTGCCTTAGCTAAGTTAGAAATTGTTATGTAACCCTTTTTATCACTTGGTACCACGATTTTACACCTTTTCACAGTTTGTCTAGAATAACTGCCTACCTATTCTGTTTCCCTGATTTATGACAAGACAGCAATCTTTTTGTCCCTGATATGCACATGCAAATCTCCCTGACAAAACAATAATACTGTAACAAGTCCCTGATCTAAAACAGAAAAAAGGTAAATTCCTCCTTACCTGACCCTCCGTGTGTTGATCCACCGGAACGTTGACTCGTCCTCCAATCCCAGATCAGAAACAGTGGCTGGCCTCTTTTGAACGACAATTTAGTCAGAGGTCTTTCAAAGCAGAAGAGCCGATGTGGCCACTTTTTTGTACAGGTAAATGCCACCGGGCCCAATTTTGACCTGAGCCTAGAGTGAGAGATATTTCCAGTCCGAAGGACCAAACTGTCAAAGGAAAAATATAATTTAAAAATGATCAATACACGGTAGGTTTAGGTTAAGGCACTTTAATCTTGCAGCAAGGAGACAAAAACGTGCTAATACAGAGTTTGTTTAACTAGAATCAGGAAATGCAAGCATTTTTATACATTTTTTAATAAGACATTGCCTACCAAGCTGACGTAGTGAATCACAAGTTTTGTCATTATTATTTTGTAGTGACTGTTTTTACAATATTTTGCTGGTACTATCAATTTTTGTGAGAAACTTCCTAAGAAAAACAACGTGGCCTTGGCTACCACCGGTTAGATATATGCAATGTTACCATTCAAGGTACTATGGCTAATCTGAGCACAAAGCAAGTATAGATTGCAGTTCATTTTTTTAACAGTCCTTTGTCTATGTTATCTCTAACTTCTGCAGCTGTGCATGTTCTCATACTTCGAACAGAGCTGATTGTTTAAAATCATTACATTACAGAATATAGCATTGTTCATTCATTTCTTCATGACCTAGCAGATAATCACCTGCTTCTCAAGTACATTTCCAAAAGGCATAAACATGAATATTGCTGTGCTAGCAATTACTAGGTCAGAGGGCATCTTGCAAGTTTCAGAAAGCACACTGCAGTTTCAAAAAGCATCTTTTAGTTTCATATGAAACTCAACTGTATATAAAATCATGCATATAAAATAGAATGAAAAACATGTTAACTTATTAAGTTTCTAATCAGTATTAAGCACACACATTAATACATATTTTCTGACAACAGTACATTGCCCCTACACAAACTATAGTAAACTTCTATGTACACCTCTGACATATGTGGGAAACTTAAAAGAAACAATGGCCTCACTGTCCCCAGCCCAAACATAAGATATAATGACCTCCTGTGCATACCTCTAAGGTTTGACTGTGATGGAAATTAAAGAACAATCCTCAGCCTCAACAGGGTCATATCACAGTCCTATTTAGGTTAAAAAGTGTAATCAGAAAATGAATGCATTTTTTCTCCTCATTTTTCCCCAATTAGCAATAGCTTTTCTGGGGCTTCCACACAATCAGGGATGATTAAGGAGCCTCACTGTATCCATTTATACACTTGGGGGAGTGAGGGCCACCAGAATCCTAGAAAAGCTAAGTGTCTGAATGTTCTGTGATATATTTTATGCCTTACTTTTGAAATGCAATTACTTTTTGGCTGCATTTGTATTGATACCAGAAAAATAATGTATGTGTCCCAGCATTATTGGATGTGTGCACAGATAAACATCTGTGATGTTTTACAAACACACACACACACACACACACACACACACACACACACACACACACACACACACACACACACACACACACACACAGCACATGCATAGGCCATAGCAATACTAGTTTTATACTTACTTCAGCAAATAGCAATACATTGTGCAGCACTGCCATACCAGATCAGTGATTGTTGTTTGGCAGTCATCAAACAGCAGCAGGGGTAAGTCACTTTTATTTACCTCAGTGAGGAGTATTACATACCTGTCACTGTTCCTGATTTCAGAGATCTTCCCTGGTTTTGCCTCATAATTTTGCTCTTTCCTTCACAAAAAAAGTTTGAGTTGCTGGCAAATCATTCAGGATTACAGTTAGTCAATAAATTCAGACATCAGAGTTTTAAACTTCTTATTGTCCAAAAAAATGCATGTTGGTGCAAAAGGTGTTATTCTGTTAACTTTGTATTTGAATTACAGTAATATTTAAAACATATTCCTGATTTTGAGCCTTTACTGTGCTATTATTTTTGGCATTATGCAGAATTCTTCAGGAAAGAAGTTAGTTGAAGGTATAGTATCTGGTGTTGTGCCAGTATTTATAAAACTCCCTGAGAGTGAAAACCATCCCTGAAGATTGGAAGCATCAGCTCTTCTTAAAATCCAAAGTTTGCACTGACATCTGTCATTCTTGGCTGCTGATCTCTTTACTGATTACCTTGCTCATGTTCATTGCCAGCTTTACGCTGACAAGGTTATATCATAGCCCTGTTCAGTTTATAAAGCATAATAAAGAAATTAGTACTGTTTTTTTTTCCTTCCAATTTTCTCCAACCAGCATCAGCTTTTGTGGGGCCCCGCAGAGTCAAAGATGATTAATGGGGTCTCCTTGCAGCCACAGGTATTACAACTACCTAAAGCTGGATATGTTGTTAGTTTTAGTGGAGAGACTGTCCACCAGTAGGGCTTAACTAAGCCAGGGGCACTATGTCAGTGGCAAAATATTTAATGGAATTGTGAAGCCTCTTACTTGATAAAAACACTGTTACCATAACCAGAAATAACTTTGAATTTTAAAGGAGCTATAAATAAGAGTTATTATTATTACCAGCCTGATTTATTACATTTACAAGATTACCGTTGGTTTAACAGACATGTTACAAAATATTAGGTTAAGATAACTTGCTGTGGCTGGGGACCCCCAGGAAAAGGGGTCCCCCATAGCCACAGGGTTCTCTGGTTCCTAAAGCCGGCTATGCCTATGAACCTATATAGCATCTAATGGAAGACACTTACATGACTAGAATAGAGGAATGGAAATTGCTGGTGTATGGGATGCAAAAATGCCTTTGAAAAAGGTAAGAGATGGGGAAAATCATCTGATTTGCAGAATACAATTACTGTGGTAAAGCCATTAGGTTTCTGCTACTGGATGGTTTTGCAGGTTTCAGCTACGGATTGCTGATGGAGTTGGAGTGGCTGTATGTTGGCAATCCAGATAAAAGTAAGGCGAAGAGTGAACAGAGCAAAAATAAAGGAGGTATCCAGGAAGGATAAGGCTACTAAGACAGTTGACAATGCACATTACATTTGGTACTAGGCTGTTAACTTTATTTTGGGGTTCTATGAATCTGAATGGAATTTAGATGTCTAGAACTGGGGTCTAGTAATCTGTGAACTGTTGCAACATAATTTGGGTATTTCTGCTATGCAGGATCATGGTTGGAAAGATGATGAGCTCCATTAGTGGGGAAAGCAATGCCATTGTGGGAAAAGTGGTGAAGAGATGTGTAGGTAAATGGGAGCTTTGATTAGCACTAATAATGATGTTACTATGTGGAAACACATGGGTAGTTGTTCCTGATAGGGCAAAAGAAGCAGACATTTGTATAAATGTCTGCTTCATTAGTCCTACCAGTAACAAAGAAGCAGATATTTATAGAAAAATGGGCTTATCAAACCTCATTGTGTCTATGCAGCTGTTGGACTGGAGATATGACTTCATTTTTTTGTGAACTGTGGCCTGTTTATTTACTGGTCAGACAATTTTATTTCTCACTGGACAATGTTTAGGGACTAGCAGTTTGGTAAGACTGATTAATCCTTTTTGTTTCTTATGATTTTAACAGATGCTAATGTGGAAATATTTGTTAATTATGATTTAATGTCTTGAATAATTAAATGCATCAGAGGCAGAGTTTCTACAACCAAGTCTTCTTCATTTCTTCTGGCATTTGCTTTGAAACAATGAAACAATTGGAGTTATTTCAGTTGCTTGAACATATTAGTCTGATGTTTGTTTTTCAAAAATACTGAATGTACAAAATTTGGCCAAGATATAAGAAATTCAAAGTAATTATTTGTAGATATGTGGATGGATGAGCTATTGTATATTATTTATGAACAGATAATGTGACAACACTGTCTTCTACATTTTTGGTGTGGTGAGTCTTTGTCTGTTAATCTTAAGTTGTGGAGCAAGTATGATAGTTTGGCCTTGAATAATCAGATCGGGTTTGATAGGGAAAATACCACATTGGTGTCTAAAACAAAGCTGTTGTAGAGTTCATAAAATATTGTAAATCTCTGTAAATATTAGAGAGTTCACAAACTGGAAATATATATCATGAGGTGCAGCTCCTTCAGGATGACATTCACAGCAAGAATGTTTTAGAAGTTGGTCACATACCAAAGTTATTTATTGAAACCATGTGGTGTCAGGGGTGAAAAATACTTCTGTTTGTTGTTGTGTCTTTCAGCTTTTCCCGGTTAGGGGTCGCCACAGCAGAACTCCGGTCCGCTAATGATTGGCAGTAGATTTTTACATGCCAAGTTGCCAGCTCTGACGCACAACCTTCAACGAAGGTACGCCCATTCATGCATGAATCCACACAGAAGACGCTCTAGCTGAGAATCGAACAGGGCAACGTCTTACTGTGAGGCGACAACGATACCGCAGCACCACCACCGCAGTGGTGAAAAATACTTCTGTTTGATATACTATAATTATGTTGTGTAGAAATATAACCTGTAGATCAAAATTAATATTCTGTTTAGTAATCCCCTAATTAATGTTTTCATTTTCATAACTCTTGAGAAGCCTCAGAGTATGCTTTGCTTTTGAAGGAAACATGGTCTATCTGAAGCTACCAGGAAGTCTCTCACCAAAAGGCAATTTAGCACTAAAATGGAAGCTGTGGAAACAGAAATTTTAGTTATTCCTCAGTGCAAGTGAAGTAGCTGAGAAGCCTGAAAAGGTATAGTGTGTTGCATATCTGTATGCCACAAGGGAAAAAAAAACCTTGAATGTATTTAATTATTGGTCATTAACTGTTCAAACAGACACACACACACACACACACACACACACACACACACACACACACACACACACACACACACACACACACACACACACAAATATGATTTACTGAAAACAACAAATTGTTATGAAGCTTATGAACAGAGTCAAAAACTGTGAATCTGGTGAGCTGTATAATTCCAAAGAGCAACTTCAAGTAGCAATAGTGCATCAAAAAATGTTAATATGAATAGGCTTGATCCACTTCAGTACTATCAAATTTGAATCTGAATGGAATTTAGATGTCTAGAACTGGGGTCTAGTAATCTGTGAACTGTTGCAACATAATTTGGGTATTTCTGCTATGCAGGATCATGGTTGGAAAGATGATGAGCTCCATTAGTGGGGAAAGCAAGGCCATTGTGGGAAAAGTGTAAAGTGGTGAAGAGATGTGTAGGTAAGTGGGAGCTTTGATTAGCACTAATAATGATGTTACTATGTGGAAACACATGGGTAGTTGTTCCTGATAGGGCAAAAGAAGCAGACATTTGTATAAATGTCTGCTTCATTAGTCCTTCCAGTAACAAAGAAGCAGATATTTATAGAAAAATGGGCTTATCAAACCTCATTGTGTCTATGCAGCTGTTGGACTGGAGATATGACTTCATTTTTTTGTGAACTGTGGCCTGTTTATTTACTGGTCAGACAATTTTATTTCTCACTGGACAATGTTTAGGGACTAGCAGTTTGGTAAGACTGATTAATCCTTTCTGTTTCTTATGATTTTAACAGATGCTAATGTGGAAATATTTGTTAATTATGATTTAATGTCTTGAATAATTAAATGCATCAGAGGCAGAGTTTCTACAACCAAGTCTTCTTCATTTCTTCTGGCATTTGCTTTGAAACAATGAAACAATTGGAGTTATTTCAGTTGCTTGAACATATTAGTCTGATGTTTGTTTTCAAAAATACTGAATGTACAAAATTTGGCCAAGATATAAGAAATTCAAAGTAATTATTTGTAGATATGTGGATGGATGAGCTATTGTATATTATTTATGAACAGATAATGTGACAACACTGTCTTCTACATTTTTGGTGTGGTGAGTCTTTGTCTGTTAATCTTAAGTTGTGGAGCAAGTATGATAGTTTGGCCTTGAATAATCAGATCGGGTTTGATAGGGAAAATACCACATTGGTGTCTAAAACAAAGCTGTTGTAGAGTTCATAAAATATTGTAAATCTCTATAAATATTAGAGAGTTCACAAACTGGAAATATATATCATGAGGTGCAGCTCCTTCAGGATGACATTCACAGCAAGAATGTCTTAGAAGTTGGTCACATACCAAAGTTATTTATTGAAACCATGTGGTGTCAGGGGTGAAAAATACTTCTGTTTGTTGTTGTGTCTTTCAGCTTTTCCCGGTTAGGGGTCGCCACAGCAGAACTCCGGTCCGCTAATGATTGGCAGTAGATTTTTACATGCCGAGTTGCCAGCTCTGACGCACAACCTTCAACGAAGGTACGCCTATTCATGCATGAATCCACACAGAAGACGCTCTAGCTGAGAATCGAACAGGGCAACGTCTTACTGTGAGGTGACAACGATACCGCAGCAGCACCACCGCAGTGGTGAAAAATACTTCTGTTTGATATACTATAATTATGTTGTGTAGAAATATAACCTGTAGATCAAAATTAATATTCTGTTTAGTAATCCCCTAATTAATGTTTTCATTTTCATAACTCTTGAGAAGCCTCAGAGTATGCTTTGCTTTTGAAGGAAACATGGTCTATCTGAAGCTACCAGGAAGTCTCTCACCAAAAGGCAATTTAGCACTAAAATGGAAGCTGTGGAAACAGAAATTTTAGTTATTCCTCAGTGCAAGTGAAGTAGCTGAGAAGCCTGAAAAGGTATAGTGTGTTGCATATCTGTATGCCACAAGGGAAAAAAAAACCTTGAATGTATTTAATTATTGGTCATTAACTGTTCAAACAGACACACACACACACATACACACACACACACACACACACACACACACACACACACACACACACACACACACACAAACACACACACATACACACACACAAATATGATTTACTGAAAACAACAAATTGTTATGAAGCTTATGAACAGAGTCAAAAACTGTGAATCTGGTGAGCTGTATAATTCCAAAGAGCAACTTCAAGTAGCAATAGTGCATCAAAAAATGTTAATATGAATAGGCTTGATCCACTTCAGTACTATCAAATTCTGAATAAGTCACTTAGAACTCATTTTTCTCAGATTCATGAATTTAGGCACTTCTGCCTAGTGTGCCTTATCTGATTAAAAGAAAAATGAATAACAATGTGCTCTGTCATAAGGATAGTGCCACACTTCAGGGTATAATATAAGGCACAAAGTAAAGCTATTGGCCTTAGCCATTCATGTCATGTTATACAAGACCATTTAGATGCATAAGCATACATAAGCATATTTACCGAATCATAGGAGACACTACTGCATCCACATTTATTACATCACCACTACAGCTACTGTTGAAACCACTAGAACCTCCAGGTGTACAACCAGCAGTACCACTACCTGCAGCAAAAGTATTGTGAAGACCAGCTACATAATCCCAATCACTTCCTCCAATTTGTATTTGACAGACAGGGACTAGAAGTTATAGCTCTAATGAAACCGGCATCAATATTTGAATGTGTAATGGAAGCAGCAGTATAGGGTTTGACTCAAACCACCGCCACCATAGAAACTCATTAAAATACAAAATGCCAACTGAACTTAAGGATATACAGTAAATGTGCCCTTCTTTCCCGGCTATTAGCCAAGTCATGCAGAACCCAAATATGCTGCACACTGTCCAGCTGCAGATCAGAATTATAATCACTTCTTCCCGAGGATTTCAGCTATGTCAAACCCAGTGGCCTAATGGATAAGGCATGGCCTCTTAAGCCAGGGATTGTAGGTTTGATTCTCATCTTGATACGCATAGAGTTTTTATGTCATACAAACAAATATATACAGTGAGAGGCTAGCCCTATAAAGGTCCCAGTGGTTGTTAGCCTATGCAGAGCAAACACAAATAACAACCCTTTCTGGTAAAGAAGTCCCATTAAAGAAAACCAAAAAATTAATCCAGCAAGACAGAGGAACTCCAAAACAGCCAGTTTAAAAAAAAAAACTTTTATTGTCGACACCACAAGCACTTTCACAGACTAAGCTGCTTCTTCAGGTAATGTCTATAAAAACTAAAAAACTCAGTTTAAATACCATATACTACCTCTCTTGATTAATCATGTGACATCAAGGCAGAAGGCACTGAAATTATTTGAACAAACAGTCTCATAAAAGTATATGCGTAGCACCTAAGTACAAAAATCATAATTCATTCATAAAAATGCATATATAACAAATATATATATATATATATATATATATATATATATATATATATATATATTTATACACAAGACCGGTGTTAGCATTTTGGGGGGCCCCCAGCAAATGTCAAGTTGGGAGCCCCCCTAGCCATTTCAAGTCTAAGTATCACTCTGTCATTGACACTCCTCCCAAGCAACCTTTTAGCTCATTTTGCAGACATTTAGGAGTAGTAAGCAGAGACTGACCTGTAACTTCAATGATCTTACATTGCAACAGGCCTACGTACCACACTATGTTGGCCCATCGCCATCATACAGAGGGACGTTTACAGTTACTAGCATTTAGTTGCAACAGTGATGCACTACAACAACTCTATATATAGGTCTGGATTTAGGTGAAACGGTGTCTTAGGCCAACTGTTTCAGCCCCCACAAAACACACACACCCACGCCCTCTAGTCCTTTTCCCTGTCTTGGGCTTCCCATTCCATACACGTTACTTCTTTTTCTTCCTTTTCTCACATTTTACCTCACTCTTCAGCTTTTTCAATAAGCCACAACTTTCTATGTATTCTGAAGTGCATGTAAACGTTTTTCTTTTTACACAGCCTTTTCATCCAATGATGTCTTGAACAGAAATTATAATTAAGGAAAGAAATTCACTGCTGTTGTTCAGCTTGCATCCTTTCAACATACCTTTCCTGACCAAGACAGCAATAACCATTTAGGAAATAACTGAAATAAGCCAGGGCCTGAGAAGCCATAGGGTTATAGATGCTCTGGGGTGCATTTTAGAGCATTCCCAAACCCTTTAATCCAATGGTGGCTTAAACAAAAATCATTAGTACAAAACTAATTATTCTTATATCTTCTTTGAAAGAAAAAAAACAAAAAAGTTGTGCTGAAGACTTAATGTTCAAAGTTGAAAAATAGTAGCTCACAATAAACCAACAAGCCAATTGTTGTGAGGATACACATGGCTTAATCTTTAATTCCTCATCTGGGAATACTGCCTGCTTCCCTACCCACATAAAAAAAAAGACAGCCACTGTCTATACATCCTTCTGGTGTTAAATTAGGATGAAAGCAGAGATTAAAATTGCTGCAGTCATGTATTTCAAGTGATTGCTGTCATACATACACATTGCATGCCTTCTCAGCCTTAACCCAGAAAGATAGCCACCTATATATGTGCCTGATGTGTGATTGTGAGGAAAGTAAAAAAAAACTAATGATTACAATAATGTATTATACTTTCTTGCTCCTAGACAGCACACTGCCCCTACACAAGCTATAGTAACCGTGTTTGTACACCACTGAAGTCTGTGAGAAAAGTGGAAGTAACAATGATTACAATGTCCTCAGCCCAAAAACAAGCTATAAAGACCTCCTGTGCAAATCTCTAATGTTTGACTGTGATGAAAATTAAAGTAATAACCACACACTCCCCCTCCACATAACATACAGCAACTTTCTGTACACACAAACACACACACACACCCACACACACACACACACACACACACACACACACACACACACACACACACACACACACACACACACACACACACACACACACACACACACACACAGTTTTGTACTTATTTCATCAAATAGCAGTACATTGTGCAACAATGGTACTGCTACACCAGATCAGTAACTGCTGTTTAGAAGTCGTCAAACAGCAGCAGGGGTAAGTCACTTATTAAACGCATTGAGGAGTAATGGACAGCTGTCACTGTCCCCAATTTCACAGACCTTCCATGATTTTGCTTATAATCTTACTCTGTCTTTCAAAAAAGTTTAATTTGCTGTTAAATCATTAAGGATTACAGACAGTCAATAAGTCCAGACATCAGAGTTTTATATTTCTTATTGTCCAAAAAATGCATGTTGATGTAAAAGGTATTATTGTATTAAATTTTTAAGTGAATTAGAATAATATTTAAAATGTGTTCCTGATTTTGTACCTCTATTCTGCTATTATGTTTGGCACTGCACTGAAGTTGAGAGTTATAGTATCTGATGTTCTGTCAGTATTTATAAAACCCTGAAAAAGAAAATCATCGCTATAGATTGGAAGCATCAGCTCTTCTTAAAATTCAAGGTTTGCAGTGACATCAGTCACTCTGGGTTGCTGATCTCTCTACTACTTGCCTTTCTCATGTTCATTATCAGCTTTATCCAAACAGGGTCATATCAAAGCTGGGTTAGGGTTAATCAGATAACCAGGAAATTAATACATTTTTTTTCCACATTTTTCCCAGCCAGAAGAAGCTTTTCTGGGGCCCCCATGCAGACAAGGATGATGAAGAGGCCCCTCCCTGCAGCCATGGGTATTGCAGGTACCTAAAGCTAACTATATTGTTAGTTTTAGTAGAGAGAATGTGCACCAGCAAGGTTTAACTAAGCCAGGCGCACTATGTTATTGAAAAAATGTTTAATGGAATTGTGAAGGCTGTTACTTGATAAAACACTATTACTATAACCACAGAAATTTTTGAATTTTAAAGGAGATACAAATAAGAGTTATTACCCTCCTGGCTTATTAAGTAAAATGGACTGCTGTACTAGCTTTTATTGGTTTAACAGATGTTACAAAATATCAAGATCAGACAACTTTCTGTGGTTGGGGGCCCCCCAAGAACAGGGGGCCCCCAGAGATTGCAGGGTTTGCTGGTGCCTAAAGCCGGCTATGTATATATATTTAAGACATAGAAAATACAATAATACAAAGGCAAAAATAAATTCAACATCTTAGGTTCCTAGATTTCAGCTTAGGATTTATAGGGACCACATCATTGAGTCCATGCCCACTATCCCCTCTCAGTCTACTAATCCATTTAGACTCAAATTGCTCAGTACTATTCCTGATGTCACCTCCTCTTAGTGTCTCGTGCACCCTCCCTATAACCAAAAACTTAAAAGTATGCTCAGTACCACTGGCAATGACATGTTTTGCAAGGGCATTAGTTTTATTCCCTTTGCTAATACGATACAGATGTTCCTTTATTCTTTCTCTTAAGTGTTTTATCCTTCTTGTCTACATAAAATTTTGAACACAATAAACAGTGGGCCAAGTAAACAACATGGGTGGTGCTACAAGTGGCAAAAACTTTGAACCTACATATTCTAGCCTGGTCAGGGTGTATGAAAGTAGAACTGCTATCAATGTAAATTCATACACTGCAAGTGCTACATGCTAACGTGGCATTGCTGCTATATTCATGTTTATTTCTTGAATAGCATAAGGTCCTTTTAAAGGATTTCATGTTCCTGAATACAAACCTGAGGGTGGGTTCCATCACTCTTGAAATATCTTTGTCTGTCATAAGGACTTTCCAGTATTTTCTAATAACATTCATGTACATGGAAACATTACTAGAAGCAAACTTCACTTTACTTAAGACTGAGGTAGAAAGTTTCAAATCCCCCATGCTAAAGGATAACACTGCCCAAGCTGCAAAATCCTTTACTAATGCACTCTACAGGCACCTACAAGAATGCATGGATCATGCTATCCCAAGCAAAACCAAAACTCACTCCTCCAGGAAAAGGAAACCAGTCTGGTGGACCCCTGCTATAAACAAGCTATACAATAGAAGGAGGAAACTAGTACAGAAAAGAGTAAAATCCTAAGAGGGAAAGACATCCCTGATCAGTATCAGCAAGAAACTACAATCCCTCATAAACTCATCCAAGGCTAGCTTCGAAATAAAAATTACCAAGGTCTCCAAAGATAACCACAAGGCATTCTTTAGCTATGTCAAGAATCTAAGTGGCAATTCCCAGATCTGGTCTGAGTTAGTGCAGAATGGCACAAAATACACTGAACTGACTGATATTGCCAATATCCTGGCAGACAGGTTCAGTGCAAACTTCATCCCCCTCTCACCCCCAAAAGGGCCCATAACCATACCAGAAGAATGTAGTGCCCCTGAAATCACAGACACTCAGGTTAAAACAGCCCTCTCCAAAGCCAAAAACACAGCATCAATGGGACTGGACGGTGTCCCAGGCTGCATCCTACATGAGCTCAAAGATGAACTAACCCCTCACCTAAACACACTTCTCAAACTCAGCCTCTCCACAGGCTACGTGCCCATAGAGTGGTGCACAGCAACGGTTATTCCGCTCCACAAAGGTGGAGCCACAACAGACCCTGGGAACTATCGCTCCATAAGCCTGACTAGCTTGGTCTGCAAGGCTATGGAGCGCATCATAATGGATCTCATTAACAGAGACATTGGGAACCTCCAAACACTAGACACTACCCAGTTCGGCTTTGTTAAGAGCAGATCATGCCTCCTAAACCTGGTGGACTTCTTTGAGACAGTTACTAAGGCTATAGACGAGGGAAAGGTGGTCCACACAGCCTACCTAGACGTCGCAAAGGCCTTCGACACCATTCCCCATTCTGGTATTATAGACAAGCTCACTAGCCTGAACATAAACCCCTACATCACGAGATGGGTTGTCAACTGGCTCACGGACAGAACCCACATGGTAAGAGTTGCGGGAGCTAGGTCTGACTCTAAACAGGTTACAAGTGGCATTCCCCAGGGCTCAGTCCTAGTACCCCTCCTGTTCAGCATATACTTCTCAGAGGTACAGGCAAGCACAGGAGGACTATGGCTGACCAACTTCGCAGACGACTGCAAACTAGGGGCTATAATTGACTCTCTGGCTAACACAGACATCCTCCAAAAGGGTCTCACTGAGACAGATACCTGGTGTCAAAACCATGGCCTCAAGCTAAATGCCAAAAAGTGCATAGTCATCCCCTTTGGAAAAAACAAAGTACCCACAAATTACCACATAGGTGGTAGCCCCCTAAATACGGAAGACAAAATAAGGGATCTGGGGACCCAAGTAGATAATAATCTCTCCTTTGATAATCACATTGCCAAAGTGGTTAGAAAATCCTTCTATGTGGCCCACCTAATCACAAAAGGGTTTGCATCCAGATCAAAAGAGGTCAATGTGCCCATCTATGCATCACTCATCAGACCCATCACAGAGTACAATGCCCCATTTGGGATGTACCTTACAAGACACCTGCAACAGCTGGAAAGACCACAGAAGTACCTCACCAAGAGGCTCACTGGCCTCAAACAGGTGCCCTATGCAGCTCAACTGAAGAAACTCCAGCTGTACTCAGTTGCATACCACCTGCTCAGAGGTGATCTCTGCCTGACATACAAGGCCATGTCCAACCCAGAATTGATGGACATGCTCCACCTAAAGAAAACCATATCCCCTCGAGCCACATGCTCTAGGGATCTAAACCTCACCACAACAATAAATAGGACGTGCTGGAGGGATAGAGTCCTGTCCCAGAGACTTCCCATGCTCTGGAACAACATTCCAATCGACATTAGGCAGAGCTCTTCATTAACACTCTTCAAGAGAAACCTTGATGAGTGGATGGGAAACAGGAAGTTTACCCCGGGGATCACTTCAGTGGCTCCGCTGGGCAGAGGCACAGGGAACTAGTCTAAGGGGGGGGTGAAAGCCAACACATTCCGGCTAGGCTTATAAGTGCCTTTGGGCAGATAGCCTTGTACTTACCTATGAACCTATGTAGTGATACCCTTAGTTTACACTGATTGTTCCTATTATACATTACACTGTCTGATGCAGGTTTTGAAAAATAAGGTTTAGCTGTGGTCCCCCTCAAGCTTTCAACCCTCTCTACATCTTTAACTATTTCCCGGACACTATAACCTCTCATCCTTAAACAATGCTGTGTAGTTTCTACTTGCTTTTGAAACTCTTTTTCATGTACATTTAACCTAGAGGCTCTAAAGACTTGATTCTTCACCACGTTACTAAAAATGGGGGTGTGATGCATACTATGCCTGTACAAAAGATGGTTGACATGGCATGGTTTCTTACACAATTTAGTAAAAATGGAGCCATTCCCATCCACTTTAACAGTAACATCAAGAAAATTCATACTGTGTGTTGATGCATTCATAAAAAATGTAAATAATTAGTTGTATTATTTACATGCACTTCAAACTCTCTTAACTGCTATTTAGTGCCTCCCCACAGAAAAAAAAAAACAAATCATCAACAAACCTTCTATAAAAAGGTATAAATCTGGAGTAGGGTCCTTCAAGTATATGCTCCATTTCCCACATAGCTATCACAGTGTTGGCATAGCTATTGGCACACAGAGTGCCCATAGCTATGCCATGATGCTGCCAATAGATGGAATTATTAAATACAAAAACATTATTTTCCAACACTATTCTCAATATAGTACAGAAAACAGAAACTTCCATCTCTCCCAAGTTAGAGAAAAATGTGCAAAAACTGTTCAACATTCAAGACCCCTTCATCATTAGGTTTAACGGTGAATAAGGAAGTGACATCCATAGTGACAAAAATAAATGCATGCATAAAAATGTTACCAGTGTTAGCATCTAGAAAAGCAAACAAATTGTTTAGAAAATGTTCAGTGTCCCTCAAAATAACCATATTCTTATTTAATAATGGTCTCAAAGTTTCTTCCAAATAAATAGAGAGGGGTTCTGTCAGCCAATTTTGCCCTGCCACAATAGGGCACATAGGGAGATTTTGTGCATTTTTATTAACTTTCTGAAGACCTTGTATTATAGGCAGTAGTGGGCCTATGACTATAAAATAATCTAACAAGTTCTTACCTATCATTTTCTCTAGATACAACTTGTTCAATGAATGTGTAACAACTAACTGCATGGACTCAACTCTTTTATGATTAATAGTTAAATAAAACTTTCTATCTGCTAGCATATTGTTCATAGCTTCATTATACCAAATGGTGTCCATTATAAGAATTGGTCCACCCCTGTCCGTAGGTTTAATTACAATCATCATTTTTTTCTAACCTTTTCAAAGCACTGTACTCATCTTTACTTAAATTGTAATGCATTTTACATTTCTTACTCCAATTGTAAACACTATACATTTCATCAACACATAGTTTCTCAAATTCACTAATCAAAGGATTTAACACAGGTGCAAAAACACTTTTTATTTAAAAAAAAAAAAACAGCATTATTATAAACTTGGTTCTCAGACATTACATTTTCATCCTTATACATAAGCTTTAACATTAAATTCCTTACAAACAATTTAACATCAAATACAACTTCAGTAAAGTCTGAAGTTTGTGTAGGAATAAATGAAAGTCCCTTTTGTAAAATGCTTCTTTCACACTCTGCATGATGATATGCAGAAAGATTTAAAATTAAGTCATTGAAAATAACATCAGTTAACTTACTGGTTTCTTTGTACTGGCAGCACTTAAGTGGGTCTCTTCTTGTTTCCTTTTCTTTCTGCTGCGACTCCTTGAACAAGTGCGCTGCTTTTCCAGCTTCCATTCCTTGCAAGGTATATGGAATGGAGGCTTCTGTTGGACTAAAGGGTGTTGTGTGCCATTGACTTTTGAGATACTAGAGCTTTGTGTTAATCCTTCTTGCAGTGGGGAATCTAACTTCCCATTTGAATGTATTTGTGCTGTTACCTGAAAAGATTTTCTGTGTGCTCCCAGCTCTTTGCCTTCAGTAGTGGCAACAGCTTTTAAACTTAAGCAGAAACAGTATGATAAATTCCATCTGGAGGTATGTGTTAAGGAAGAAGTAATCCCTAGGGGCCTTCGTATTTTAAAGATGCCTGCACAAACTGAACCAAATGATGAACTGTTAATAGAATGCAAAATATTAACCTAAACTGCAGCTTGTTTTATTTGAGGTTACTAATTAAGCAGGCAGACAAGGAGATTGAGTGGATATCGCTGTCCCTGATGCAAGCGTATGATGAACTGATAACCTTATTTTCTGCTGAAGTGCTAGAGAAGCATGTTATTGAATGTTTAAATTCTGTTTCTGCATATGATAGAAGACTCTTGTAAATTAAACTAAAGAAGGTATCTAGAGACAGAGATAACTTTATGAAAGGTAATGTTTTTCTGTGGCCAAGAATACAAAACAGACAGACTTCTATTTTAGGAGGGCTTTCATAGTTTAACTGTGATTTTGACACACCCTCTTATCTTCCAACTCCAGTTTCTATGGTTACCAATAATCCAGTCAGTCAGAGGTTGGAACATACGATCACACAGCATTGACATCACCTACCACAAATATACCTGTTACCACTACTGAAGGCAAAGAGCTGGGAGCAGGCAGAAAAACTTTTCAAGTAACAACACAAATACTTTCAAATGGGAAGTTAGATTCCCCACTGCAAGAAGGATTAACACAAAGCTCTAGTATCTCAAAAATCAATGGCACACGACACCCTTTAGTCCAGCAGAAGCTTCCATTCCATATACCTTGCAAGGAATGGAAGCTGGAAACGCAGCACACTCATTCAAGGAGTCACAGCAGAAAAAAAAGAAAACAAGAAGAGACCCACTTGAGTGCTCCCAGCCACAAAGAAACCAGTAGGTTAACTGATGTTATTTTCAATTACTAAATTTTAAATCTTTCTGCATATCATCTTACAGAGTGTGAGAAGCATTTTACAAAAGGGACTTTCATTTATTCCTACACAAACTTCAGACTTCACTGAAGTTGTATTTGATGTTAAATTGTTTGTAAGGAATCTAATGTTAAAGCTTATGTATAAGGATGGAAATGTAATGTCTGAGAACCAAGTTTATAATAATGCTGTTTTTTTTTTAAAAAGTATTTTTGTACCTATGTTAAATCCTTTGATTAGTGAATCTGAGAAACTATGTGTTGATGAAATGGATAAGTATATGATGAAATGAATGGATCAATTCTAGATTGGATCCTAGTCTCTGACCCCTCTAGATATCAAATTGCAGGCATATTTCCAAATTCTTTTAGTGACCATCTTCCAACCTACACTATCCGGAACAGCATATCTCTCACTAAAACCCAAAATATAAGAGAAATACTAAACTTAAGCAAGTTCTGCCCTCTCACTTTCAATACCATCCTTAAAAATTACAACTGGAACAGTCTCAAAACCCTGCCACTAGATGATGCTCTTCTTTATTTCAACAATTCCTTTCTTAGAATTCTCCACAGTCTGACACCAACTAGATCCATCAGAATCAAATCCAAGCATACCCCTTGGCTTTCTAAAACTACAAAGCAAATCATGCTAAATAGGGACAAAGCCTGGAAGCTTTGGCAGACTTCTAATAACCCCTCCAATCTTACCCATTATAAACAACTCCGTAACCAATCTAAAAAACTTATCTGAAAAGATAAGCAACAATATTTCATGAACTTCCAATCAAATAGTAAAAAATAATCCTAAATTCTTCTGGTCCTTGATAAACAATCTTCTAAACTCTGGCACTAAAACCAACCCTTGCCCATTCCCCAACATGACACCCGACCTTATTGCCTCCAAATTCAACTCTTATTTCATTGACACTATTGCCGATCTCACTGCATCATTTTCTTCCCCTCTTCCTAGTAATCCTAACCATAACTCACCCTCCTCCTCACACCTTCCTCAACATAGCACATTCCCAACATCATCTACCCAGCATCAAGAAAAATGTCCTACCCATGCAGAATTTAACCTTTCCTTTATCTCTATTTCATATATAAAAAAACTCTTACGAAAGCTAAAACCTTGCTCCAACTCAGCTGATAACATTCCAGCCAAATTCCTCAGAATTGCCACTCACTCAGTAGCTTATCCAATTAGCATCCTAATCAACAGATCAATCCAAGAATACTATGTTCCATCTTTATGGAAAAAAGCCATTATCCTACCTGTCCACAAAGGAGGCCCCTCCTCTGACATCTCAAACTTTCGATCTATAGCTCTTCTTTCCCCTATATCCAAAATTCTCAAAAATGTATCCAAAAACAACTAGTTAACTACCTGTTAAATAACAACATTCTCTCCCCTACATAACATGGATTCCATCCTGGTCACAGTACCTCTACTGCTCTCCTATCCTTTGTAGATATCATTAACAAAATCTGTGACTCTGGTTATAAAGCATCCACCCTTTTCCTAGATCTTTCAAAGGCTTTTGATACCATATCCCATTCCATCCTTCTTTCTCAACTCTCCTCTATAGGGCTGTCTTCTTCATCCCTTGCTTGGTTTGAAAGTTATCTACATTCCAGACAGCATGCCATCAAATGGCAGCACTCAGTCTCTCCATTCTTCCATAATCCTACTGGCATCCTCCAAGGCCCAATTCTTGGCCCCCTCCTATTTAATATTTTCATTAATGATTTACACCAAGCCTTACCTCACTCCTCCCTAGTTCAATATGCCGATGATTCGACTATAGCTTGTACTGCCCCTAACCCCATCATCCTACAACAAATGACACAATCAGCTTTCTCTACTGTTGAATCCTGACTTCACCAAAATCACCTGTCCTTAAATGCCAAAAAAACAAAACTTATGTTGTTCACCCCTAAAATGAATACTTCTATCAATGTTCAAAACTTTAACATTCTCTCATTGAACTCCATAAAGATCGAACTTGTCACTAATACCAAACTCTTAGGGGTCATAATTGACACCACTCTAAAATTTGATCTTCATATCCAATCCAGCATTTCCAAAAACCACAAAAAGCTTGGCCTGCTATACAGGCACTATAAATTCCTCTCTCCTGCTACTAAACAAGCCCTTCCCTCTCTTATCTGCTTCCTTCTCTAACCTGTGGTGCTCCTCTAATAACTAATCTGCAGTCCTCTTTAAAACTGAAGCAAGACCTGTTACAACAAAATTGCCAAATTTGCTTCTGTCATTATTCTACCCATCATTGTATAGCCTTAAGGTAACTCCACTGGCTTGAATTCCCACAATTCCTGCTACATCTCAAACTAACTACTTCTCATACACTAATATACAAACTACAAGACTGCCCTGCACTCAACTCCTTATTCACCTCTTACTCACCCACTAGGACACTATGGTCAGAAAACCAAAACTTACTTCAAGTCTACAAACCAAACCTTCCAGTTGGTAAACTTCTATATTCCTGGACTATGGCCAGGCACTGGAATGAACTCCTCTCTTCTGTATGCTCTGAACAACACCCCTTCAAATTCAAATCTGCCCTCCAAAATCATTTTCTTTCCAATTGGATCGGCAACTGCAGTACCCTCTCTAAAGCTGTCACTTAACTCTCTCTCCATTATTAGCACTCCTTGTACTGCTCTCTACATAATTTAACTTACAATCTTTGTTGCCTCTAAATTCACTTTTCTATCCTGTCCCTTAATCTTACTACTACATTTTATAGCAGCTAGGTTGTATAGTAGCAAGTTGTGCCTCCCTACTGATTAATTGCATGGTTGACTCCATTGTAAACACTGTAACTACCTTGTGGTTGCCACCTCTGTACTGTTATGCAGAGCTTCTATGTAAGAACCAGTTTTTCTGTGTAAAATGCACCTCATTGCTGGTAGCATTTATGTATATGTTTGTAGTAACATATGTAAATATAGAAACCACCTTGTGACGGTTACCTCTGGAATGTAAAGTAGTTTTCCTCATTGTATTAATCTACTGGAGCTTTTCTCCCAGGGCCTCCACTGAAAATGGGCTCTTATCTCTCCGTAAATACAACGTTACTGTCAAAGAGGAAACGCTGTGCAAAAACCTGTAAAATCGATCTTTTATTGTAAAACGAACTAGAATTCATTCTTTTCAAGTTATAGTTGTCAAGCGCTTTCACCCACTATATGTGGGCTTCATCAGAACAAAGTTACCTTCCATCACAAACATTTAAATAACTTTTTAGGCGCCAAAAATTCAGTAATGGTCCACCCTTAAAGTGATATCGCTAAATATACCTCTTTGCATATGTTAATACTGTTTTAAACTTTTAAAAATGGATAAAAATTAGTAAAAATTAGTTGATACACAATACACATGCATAATATACTAATTCCTTTTACTTAAAGTTGTAAGATATAAATTTTAAATTTAGATCCTGATGTATGCATGTTTCTAAATGTATAAAAATATATACAAGAATATATAACAAAGTATATAAAAATACACTTGTAAACATTGGATTGCTATGTACATATCTATACACATATCGACAATTCATATAACCCAACCTACTTGATAAAATGTTAAATTATGTCTGAAGTTACTGTTAATACTGTATTCCTTACTTATAAAATGTACTGACATTTTTAACACAATAGTTGCTACATAATTCTCATAGTACATCCCTTAGGCTTCCCACTATTGTTTTATAGTTAATATTGGTTTGATTGATATATAATCATTCATGCCCGGTGGGGTTGATGCATCTGTGAACAATTGCCACCATACTTCTCTAAATCCAAGGTTTCCTTCCTATTACCTCCTTTTGGGTTGTGTTTTATGTATTCTAATATGGCAAATCTAAATTTGTGTGTTTCTCCATACTTATCTACATGTCTGTACAATGCATTGTTGAAATCCTTCTTTTTGATGCTATATAGGTGACCATATATCCGCTTTTTAAAAGGTCTTTCCGTCTTTCCTATATAGTATCCAGGACATGCACTGCACTTCGCCATATATATCACATAATTTGTGTTGCAATTACCCTGTCTAAATCTTATGTTGGTGTTGTTTATATTTTCCAAGATAGTTCCACCTTCTTCCATTATAACACAACACTGATTGCAACTTCCACACCTACTGGTGGATTTCTTATTAGTATTAGTTGTATTCACATCACTATTTATCCCTCTTTGTTCTAAAAGTTTCTTTAGAATATGTCCCATTTTGTACACAAAGTGTGGATTATTACCTACTATCTCTTTCAATTCTTCATCCACCAATAATATTTTCCAATTGTTTTACATAATTCTCTTAATCTTGTGTACCTGGGGACCATATTCAAGAACACAAGCACGTTGGTATTTCACTCTTATAGCATTCACTTCTTTATTGTCACTAATAACTCTTTTCTCTCCTGATATATTCCTAATAGTGGTGGATATTTTTCCCCATTCTTGAATGACATAATACTTTATATCTGTCATCATTTCTTTATTATAACCTCTTTCGTTAAATAATTCTGTGATATATTCTAACTCATCCACCATTTCCTCATATCTAGATGTCATACAGACTGCTCTTATGCATTGCCCTTTAAAAATGTTATGCAACTGTTTCCTAGGATGATTACTCGAAAACTGTAAGTAATCATTGGAGAATGTGCTCTTTCTATAAATACGAGATTTAAATCCATTCTCATCATGGGAAATAAAAGTATCCAGGTATGCAGATGTGTATGATTTTCTTAAAGTACAGCATCCGGTACTAGCAACACTGGTAGGTATCCCCAAAATACACAAAGATTTGATTGACCCCCCCATTCAGACCCATCGTATCAGGTAGCCATTCCAAAACTTTCCCATTAGGGGTAGCAGTAGACACTTGGTTAAAACAGATTTATACACAAATTCCCCATTTGGTAAAAGACTCCTGGGAATTCTTAAGTAATTTTCCCATCAACATGAAACAAGAAAGGTGTTTATATGTAACAATAGACGTAATAGACCTTTTTTCATGCATTCCGAAAAATTTAGGATTAGAAGCATTTTGTAACAGTATTAGAAAACATACACATATAGGATGGGATATAACTTGTTTGATTATGGAGTGTATGTCTATAGTTTTGGATCATAATTATATTTATTTTGAAGGTGAGCATTATAGACAAAATAGGGGTGTTGCGATGGGATCAGTGTGTGCTCCAATCTTTGCAAATTTGGTGATGTTAGATTGGGAGGAGACCGTCGTATTCCCCAACACTTTGTTCAAGCATGTGAGACATTATTCCAGATTTTTAGACAATATTTACATATTGTGGGAAGGGAGTTCAGCTGAACTGGATTCATTTATAACATTTTTGAATTCTAGTAGTGAATTTCTCAAATTTACACATTCAGTTAATAATAATGGTGCAGCATATCTGGATACCTGTATTTCCCATGATGAGAATGGATTTAAATCTCGTATTTATAGAAAGAGCACATTCTCTAACGATTACTTACAGTTTTCGAGTAATCATCCTAGAAAACAGTTGCATAACATTTTTAAAGGGCAATGCATAAGAGCAGCCCGTATGACATCTAGATATGAGGAAATGGTAGATGAGTTAAAATATATCACAGAATTATTTAACGAAAGAGGTTATAATAAGGAAATGATGACAGATATAAAACATTATGTCATTTAAGAATGAGGAAAAAAATATCCACCACTATTGGGAATATATCAGGGAGAGAAAAGAGTTATTAGTGACAATAAAGAAGTAAATGGTATAAGACTGAAATATCAGTGTGCTTGTGTTCTTGAATATGGTCCCCAGGTACACAAGATTAAGAGAATTATGTAAAACAATTGGAAAATATTATTGGTGGATGAAGAATTGAAAGAGATAGTAGGTAATAATCCACACTTTGTGTACAAAATGGGACATATTCTAAAGAAACTTTTAGAACAAAGAGGGATAAATAGTGATGTGAATACAACTAATACTAATAAGAAATCCACCAGTAGGTGTGGAAGTTGCAATCAGTGTTGTGTTATAATGGAAGAAGGTGGAACTATCTTGGAAAATATTAACAACACCAACATAAGATTTAGACAGGGTAATTGCAACACGAATTATGTGATATATATGGCGAAGTGCAGTGCATGTCCTGGATACTATATAGGAAAGACGGAAAGACCTTTTAAAAAGCGAATATATGATCACCTATATAGCATCAAAAAGAAGGATTTCAACAATGCATTGTACAGACATGTAGATAAGTATGGAGAAACACACAAATTTAGATTTGCCATATTAGAACACATAAAACACAACCCAAAAGGAGGTAATAGGAAGGAATCCCTGGGATTTAGAGAAGTATGGTGGCAATTGTTCACAGATGCATCAACCCCACCAGGCATGAATGGTTATATATCTATTAAACCAATACTAACTTTAAGACAATAGTGGGAAGCCTAAGGGATGTAGTATGAGAATTATGTAGAAACTAGTGTTAAAAATGTCAGTACATTTTATAAGTAAGGAATACAGTATTAATAGTAACTTCATACATGATTTAACATTTTATCAAGTAGGTTTGGTTATATGAATTGTCGATATGTGTATAGATATGTACATAGCAATCCAATGTTTACAAGTGTATTTTTATATGCTTTGTTAAATATTCTTGTATATATTTTTATACATTTAGAAACATGCATACATCAGGATCTAAATTTAAAATGTATATTTTACAACTTTAAGTAAAATGAACTAGTATATTATGCATGTATATTGTGTATCAACCAATTTTTTACTATTTTTTTTCAATTTTTAAAAGTTTCAAACAGTATTAACATATGCAAAGAGGTATATTTAGCAATATCACTTTAAGGGCGGACCATTACTGAATTTTTGGTGCCTAAAAAGCTATTTAAATGTTTGTGATAGAAGGTAACTTTGTACTGATGAAGCCCACATATAGTGGGTGAAAGCGCTTAACAACTATAACTTGAAAAGAGTGAATTCTAGTTTGTTTTACAATAAAAAGATAGATTTTACAGGTTTTTGCACAGCGTTTCTTCTGTGACATTAACGTTGCATTTACGGAGAGATAAGATGTATTGGTTGTGTTCAACGTTCATTTTATTCAGAAAATGGGCTCTTGTCAGCCCAGTGGGCTTTCCCGGTAAAAAATGTAATTAATACATAAATAAAATAAAATAATTTACAATCAGCGTAAGAAATGCAAAATGCATTACAATTTAAGTAAGGATGAGTACAGTACTTTGAAAAAGTTAGAAGAAAATGATAAGATTGTAATTAAACCTGCAGACAAGGGGGGGCCAATTGTTATAATGGACAGCATTTGGTATAATGAAGCTATGAACAATATGCTAGCAGATGGGAAGTTTTATTTAACTATTAATCAAAAAAGAGTTGATTCCATGAAGTTAGTTGTTACACATTCATTGAACAAGTTGTATCTAGAGAAAATGATAGATAAGAACTTGGTAGATAATTTTATGGTTATAGACCCACTACTGCCTATAATACAAGGTCTTCTGAAAGTTAATAAAAATGAACAAAATCTCCCTATGTGCCCTATTGTGGCAGGACGCAATTGGCTGACAGAACCCCTCTCTATTTATTTGGAAGAAACTTTGAGACCATTATTAAATAAGAATATGGTTATTTTGAGGGACATTTTCTGAACAATGTGTTTGCTTTTTAGATGCTAACACTGGTAACATTTTTATGTATGAATTTATTTTTGTCACTATGGATGTCACCTCCTTATTCATTGTTATATCTAATGATGAAGGGGTCTTGAAGGTTGAACAGTTTTTGCACACTTTAACTTGGGAGAGATGCAAATCTCTGTTGTATGTACTATACTCAGATTAGTGTTGGAAAATAATGTTTTTATATTTAACAATTCCATCTATTGGCAGCATCATGGCATAGCTATTGGCACTTCATGTGCCAATAGCTATGCCAACACTGTGATGGCTATGTGGGACATGGAGTATATACTTGAGGGATCCTACTCCCAATTTATACTTTTTTATAGAAGGTTTGTTGGTGAGTTGTTTTTTTCTGTGGGGAGGCACTAAACAGCAGTTAAGAGAGTTTGAGGTGTATGTAAATAACACAACTAGTTATTTAAGTTTTGCTATGAATGCATCAACACACACTATGGATTTTCTTGATGTTACTGTTGAAGTGGATGGGAATGGCTTTATTTTTACTAAATTGTATAAGAAACCATGCCAATGTCAACCATCTTTTGTATAGGCATAGTATGCACCCCACCCACATTTTTAGTAATGTGGTTAAGAATTAAATCTTTAGAGACGCCAGTTTAAATGTATGTGAAAAGGAGTTTCAAGAGCAAGTAGAAACTACACAGCATTGTTTAAGGATGAGAGGTTATAGTGACTGAGAAATAGCTGAAAATGTAGAGAGGGTAAAAAGCTTGAGGGAGACCACAGCTAAACCTTATTTTTCAAAACCTGCATCAGACAGAGTAATGTATAATAGGAACAATCAGTATAAACTGAGGGTACCACTACATTATTCTAGTAATGTTTCCATGTACATGAATCTTATTAGAAAACACTAGAAAGTCCTTATGACAGACAAATATATTTCAAGAGTGACAGAGCCCATCCCCAGGTTTGTATTCAGGAACATGAAATCCTTAAAAAGGGCCTTATGTTATTCAAGGAATAAACATGAATGTAGCCATAATGCCACTTTAGCATGTGGCACTTGCAGAGTATGCATTTACATTGATAATAGTTCTACTTTCATACACCCTGACCAAGATAGAATATATAAGTTCAAAGTTTTTGCCACTTGTAGCACCACCCATGTTGTTTACTTGGTCCACTGTTTATTGTGTTCAAACTTTTAGGTTCATAGGTTCATAGGTAGGTACTAGGCTATCTGCCCGAGGACATTTTTAACCCTAGCCAGAGTGTGTTGGCTTTCGCCGCCCCATTGATTAATTAATTGAGCCTCTGTCAAGCAGAGCCAATGAAGTGATCCTAGGGGTGTATTTTCTGTTACTCATCCACTCGTCAAGGCTTCTCTTGAAGAGTGTTAGTGAGGGGCTCTGCCTAATGTAGTTAGGAATTTTGTTCCAAAGCATGGGGAGTCTCTGTGACAGAAATCTATCCCTCCAGCATGTTCTATTTATTGTTGTGGAGAGGTTTAGCTCACTAGAGCATGTGGCTCGCAGTGACTTGGATTTCTTTAGGTGGAGCATGTCCATCAATTCTGAGTTGGACATGGCTTTGTAAGTCAGGCAGAGATCACCTCTAAGAAAGGGATATGCCACTGAGTACAGCCAGAGTTTTTTCAGTCGGGTTGCATAGGACATATGTTTGAGGCCAATAATCCTCTTGGTGAGGTGCTTTTGTGGTCTTTCCAGCTGCTGGAAGTGTCTTGTGAGGTACATCCCAAATGGGGCATTGTACTCTATGATGGGTCTGAAGAGTGACGAGTAGAGGGGCACTATAACCTCTTTATTTCTAGATGCGAACCCCTTAGTAATTAGATGGGCCACATAAAAGGATTTCCTAACTACTTTGGCAATATGATTGTCAAAGGAGAGATTACTATCTACCTGGGTCCCCAGATCTCTTATTACCTCTTCTGTATTAAGGGGGCTGCCGCCTATGTGGTAATTCGTGGGTGTTTTCTTTTTCCCAAATGGGATGACTATGCATTTTTTGGCATTTAGCTTGAGGCCATGACTTTGACACCAGGTGTCTGTCTCAGTAAGGCCTTTTTGAAGGATGTCAGTGTCAGCCGGAGAGTCTATTTTAGCTCCCAGTTTGCAGTCATTGGTGAACTTGGTTAGCCATAGTTCTCCTGTGTTTGCCTGTACTTCTGAGAAATATATGCTGAACAATAGGTGTCCCAGAACCGAGCCTTGTGGGACACCACTTGTGACTGTTTTAAAGTCGGACCTGGAGCCCGCTATTCTTACCGTGTGAGTTCTGTCTGTAAGCCAGATGGCAACCCATCTTGTGACGTAGGGGTTTATGTTCAGGCTGGTGAGTTTCTCTATAATACCCGAGTGAGGAATGGTGTCAAATGCCTTGGCAAGATCAAGGTAGGCTGTGTGAACCACCTTTCCCTCGTCTATGGCCTTAGTGTCTGTCTCAAAGAAGTCAACCAGGTTTAGTAGGCATGCTCTGCCCTTAACAAAGCTGAACTGGGTCGGGTCAAGTGTTTGGAGGTTCCCAATGTCTTTGTTAATGAGTTCTATGATGATGCGCTCCATAGCCTTGAAGACCAGGCTTGACAGGCTTATGGGGCGATAGTTACCAGAGTCAATTTTGGCCCCTCCTTTGTGGAGCGGAATAACCATTGCTGTGTGCCATTCCATGGGCACGTAGCCTGTGGAGAGGCTGAGGTTGAACAGCGTGTTTAGGTGGGAGGTTAGTTCGTTCTGTAGTTCATGCAAGACGCAGCCTGGGACACCGTCTGGCCCCATTGATGCTGTGTTTTTGGCTTTTGAAAGGGCTGTTTTCACCTGTGCTTCTGTGATTTCTGGGACACTACATTTTTCCAGTATTGTTGTGGGCCCTTTTGAAGGTGAGAGGGAGGTGAAATTTGCACTGAATCTATCTGCCAGGATGTTGGCAATATCAGTAGGTTCAGTATATTTTGTGCTATTTGCACTAGCTCAGAGCATACCTGTGAGTTGCCACTTAGATTCTTGACATAGCTAAAGAAGGCTTTGTGGTTATCTTTTGAATCCTTCGCTATTTTTCTTTCGAAGTTAGCCTTGGATGATTTTATGAGGGACCATAGTTTCTTACTGATACTGATCAGGGATGTCTTTCCTTCTTGGGATTTGCTTTTTTTCTGAACTAGTTTCCTCCTTCTGTTGTATAACCTTATGGCAGGGGTCCACCACACTGGTTTCCTTCTCTTAGGGGAGTGAGTCTTGGTCTTGCTAGGGATGGCACAATCCATGCATTCTTGTAGGTGCTCATAGAGTGCAATTGTAAAGGATTCTGCATCTTGGGCAGTGTTATCCTTTAGCATGGGGGCTGTGAAACTTACCACCTCTGCTTTAAGTAAGGTGAAGTTTGCTTTAAAAAAGTATTTCACTGTGGTTTCCTTGGTTGGGGGTGGTGGTGGGGTGTGGACATCCAAGGTGATTAGTTTATGGTCTAATCTAACCAGTGACGGGTTATGGAAGACCTGTCGCCCATGTTGGTGATGACCAGGTCCAATATGTTGTGGCCTCTGGTAGGGGAGTTTACCAACTTATCCCGGGCATTTGAGTTAATAAATTCCAGGAAGTGCTGAGCCTGGGAGTTTGTACTCAAGTAGTTTTCCCAGTTAACGGTAGGGTAATTGAAATCGCCCAATATCAGGGTGTTCGGTAGGACCTTCATGTTTTCCAGTGTCTCCAGAAAGGCGGAGTGGTGGTCCTGGGTCATGGAGGGTGATCTGTAGCAGGCCACAATTTGCATTGCAGATTTGCCTGATGTTAGTTGCACATGGATGATTTCAGAGCTATCATGCTGCGCCACTAACCTGGAGGTGTGAGTATCCTTGATGAATATGGATATGCCCCCTCCTTTTGTGTTTCATTCTGTGTTCTGTGGCCGAAATGTGTGGTACGAGTTGTAGCCCAGTAGTGCTGGAGTGCTCTCTGGAGCCTTGAACCAGGTTTCAGTTACTGCACAGATGTCGATATTCTCCATACTTAGGAGTGCTTTGAGCGCATGCATTTTGAGATTTAAACTCCTGGAATTGAGTAGCATAACCCTTATTTTTTACTTGTGCTGTTTACGGTGGTGGGTTTGAATTTTGAGCCTTTCCTAAAAAAGCACTATGGGGGCAGCAAGAGCCTTGGCCAGTATTCGAAAGCCAAGGGATGACAGGTGCAAGCCATTCCTTGTGAAGCAACGTGGCTTGTCGAGCATGTCATTTCAGGCTGACAGACACTGGATCCCCTTTGAATGACACCAGAAGCTTAGCCAATTGTTGAAATTCATCGTTTTTTCTTTATACTGAGGTATCATTCTTGGTGAGGGCAGGATGCTACTCAGGGTCAGGGTCATATCCACCTGGGCTACATGATCAGAGAGCTCTTCCATGTCTCTTTTTATGTAGTCCAGGGAGGTAAATCTCAGGTCATTCACACCAACATGAACAATGACAGAGTCATATTTGTACTTGTTATGGAGTGACCTGAGTGCTTGTGTTATGTGGCGGATTCTGGCTCCCGATAGGCAGCTAACAGTAACCTTCTCCTTGTCCAGCCTAGTGAGTGGGATGTCAGTGTGCCTGACTGTAGCATCAACTATTACTAGTGTGTTAGGTATGTTATTTTGCCTTAAGGGCTGTGATTGTGCGGCACATTGATTTTGTGTATTTATGTGTTGTCTGGTTTGTGACGGGAGGTGCAGGTTTTGTAGGTGTCTGCTTTGGAGCTCTCTGATGCTTTTGCAGGTTTTTATTTAGAGCCACCGAGTATGATTTCTTGTATTTATGTGTATTTTTTAACAGTGCTGGTTTAGTAGGTCTATGTGAGGCTGGAGGTGTGGTGCAAGTGTTAACCTTCTCCTCATGACTGTCTGTTCCAGTCTTGGGTGGAGATACCTTAGCCTCCAGTTTGGCTGTATAATTGCATCTCTCGCATATGTTAGTGTTTTGTGGTAGGAGGAGAGGGCTGTCTGTGTACATGAGGCAGTTGTAACATTGCCTCAGGATATCCAGATTCACCAGCTGAACTGGAGAGTACATCTGAACTTGCCCCTTGGTCATGCCTGAATAGTTGGGTGAGCTGCTTAGTTGCTTGATTGGTGAGGGGTGGATAAAGAGCCTTGCCCTGCTGGGCAGTCAAGCAAGAGGGACAGAACACTTAGAGAAAGAATAAAGGAACATCTGTATCATATTAGCAAAGAGAATAAAACTAATGCCCTTGCAAAACATGTCATTGCCAGTAGTACCGAGCATACTTTTAAGTTTTTGGTTATAGGGAGGGTGCACAAGACACTAAGAGGAGGTGACATCAGGAATAGTACTGAGTAATTTGAGTCTAAATAGATTAGTAGACTGAGAGGGGATAGTGGGCAACTCAATGATGTGGTCCCTATAAATCCTAAGCTGAAATCTAGGAACCTAAGACGTTGAATGTTTTTTGTCTTTGTATTATTGTATTTTTTTCATGTCTTAAATATATATATATATATATATATATATATATATATATATATATATATATATATATATATATATATATATATATATATATATATATATATATATATATATTTGTTACATATTCATTTTTATGAATGAATTATGATTTTTGTACTTAGGTGTTATGCATATGCTTTTATGAGACTGTTTAAATAATTTGAGTGCCTTGATGTCACATGATTAATCAAGGGAGGTAGTATATGGTATTTAAACTGAGTTTTTTAGTTTGCTAGACATTACCTGAACAAGCAGCTTAGTCTGTGAAAGTGCTTGTGGTGTTGACAATAAAAGCTTTTTATGGAAACTGGCCGTTTTGTTATCCCTTTGTATTGCTGTACCTATAAAACTATGTCAGATTGAGCCCAGATACTTTCAATGCAATCTTACCAACAGTAATTGAATCTTACCAAAGCTGTTTTATTAGCACACACACTCAGACAATATTTGATTATGCGGGTGGGGAATGGTGACTACAACCCCACTTTCCTCCTTCCCAAGATTTAAGGTATGCTACAACCAATTATTCAAAACTAACAAATAAGAACACATTTTACTGCTCACCTTTAAAACAAGCAACCTTTTAATAATTAAATGATAGC